>NC_067157.1:300000-441689 GCF_903995435.1 Acomys russatus | reverse complement strand
TTAAGTTCCATTGTGTTTCTCTTGTAATACTTAAAAGATTCTTGTGAAATACAATCCAACTGACATAAGATACATTGATGATACAGATGCAGGTATTTGTGTTATGAGTGAGTATAATACTGGTTAAATGTAATAATTTCTTATACATTATTAAGTTTTAACTAAAATAAAAATTAAAGAGAGTAAAGAATGACAACGAATTTTACTTTCAAACTGAAAATGGAATTCTGAGTTCTAAATTTGGCATTAGTGGTGAGATTTCCTTTTATTTGTACACTGCTTTAGATGTAATATGTAGTGTCTCTCCTTTCTCAATCCTATGCTGAAGAATAAAATTATTGACTGCAGGCTCATTTTACACTGGGGTTGGAGGTGGATTATAGGCTTCCCTGCTGTTGAACATAACAAACAAGCTTACCATGAGATTCCAGATGTTTCCACTTCTTTTTGTTTAAGACTATATTGGACCTCCCAGGAGCAAATGTCAGCATGGTTGAGTGATAGACTCTGTCTCCTACATGTTAGGAAGAAAGTTTTAGACTGTAGCATTGCCAGCAATTTAAACTTGGTTCCTGATGGGCAAGTAAGTTTCACAGGCCTAGACTATATACTTACTACCAGTGATATCAGTGGGAAATGGAGCTGTCTAAATTGTGACATTACAAGCTCATTTAGAAAGTGAATCCTAACTGGAAAGACAGCTGCACTCATTTGATCTTGTAAACAGGCCATATGAATTTCTACAATGAGCTCTGACTGATGAATGCACAGGGAGTATTTCAGCTTTGTTTTTTTTTTTCAAATTGCATGGGGAGAAGGAGGTTATGGGGAGATTGGAGTGGAAAAATTGATGGCACCTAATTGGGTTAAAGTCAGCAAAGCCAGATTTGAAAATGAGAAAGCCTACTTAAACACCCCTTGACAGAACCCCCTCTCTTCTGGAAAAAAACAGTCTTTCCCAGACTCATCACATTCTAATGATGTAGTCTGTAGCTCAATGCCATGGGATGAATTAATCTCAAGTATGTACTGGTTTAAATTGGAGATTGATTTAGGCCAATGCCTTAATAATCTGTGCCTCTTTTTTTTTTTTTTTTTTTTTTTTTTGGTGTTTTATATTTTTTTTTTTTTTTATTAATTTATTCTTGTCACATCTCAATGTTTATCCCATCCCTTGTATCCTCCCATTCCTCCCCCCCCCATTTTCCCATTATTCCCCTCCCTATGACTGTTCCTGAGGGGGATTACGTCCCCCTATATATTCTCATAGGGTATCAAGTCTCTTCTTGGCTACTTGCTGTCCTTCCTCTGAGTGCCACCAGGTCTCCCCCTCCAGGGGACATGGTCAAATGTGAGGCACCAGAGTACGTGAGAAAGTCGTATCACACTCTCCACTCAACTGTGGAGAATATTCTGACCATTGGCTAGATCTGGGAAGGGGTTTAAAGTGTGCCTCTTTTTTAATTTTAATGATTTTAGTCTGGAAACAAATACTCCTCTCTGACAAGCCCCCTAAACTTTGAGTTTACATTTCATTTCACTAACCACCACTGAAGTAATCAGGTAGAAACAAGAGAATTGCAAATGTCCCTGATGGCGGGAATTTGGTATTCTGGCTTTTGAAAGGTGAGCAGCTAGGCTGCTTTTTTGGTTGCAATGAGAAAGGCATGCATATATATTAATTATACTAATTTTAAAAGCCAGTCATAGAGGTGGGTTAGTCTGAGTAGCAAAATAAATTTCAAAAGTGCTTTGAATAGTAAAACAGGCACTAAATAAGAAAGGGATGAAAGAAAGAAAGAAAGAAAGAAAGAAAGAAAGAAAGAAAGAAAGAAAGAAGCAAGCAACATTTTACTCCATCTCAAAACTATTTTCAGGCTACGGGTAAATTTTTCATGGTGTGAAACTGGTGCTTTTGATTTCCTGGCACAAGACAGGCTGAAGCCTGATATCCTGGGCCTTTACTCCTCCTGAAGCCTGCCTGCTCACTATTAAAACTGATCTTTTGCTGGGCTGGAAACTGCTTGTACATTGGCCATTTAACTTGCCAGCATTTTGCTCTCCTGTGTGGAAAATGTGGATCTTCAGCCACATAATGTCTTTCCATTAGCGATGGCGGCTCTCCAAAGCAGGGCTATGGTTTAAACACAAATGGGCAGTGTGGGCCAAAATGAATGCAATTTTGAGTCTACTATCTTTAAAAGGTGGATCTGGAGGCAATTTAGTGAGTGTAAATTACAATTGACTTTGGAAGAAATAACTCATACACTTGAACCTCCTCAGATGTGTAGCCAATAGGGGGTAGCCAGGCTAACATGAAATTTTACACATCCATCAGCTAAAGAAGAGATCCAAATGTAAAAATCTAGCTATCATATGGATTCGTAACACCCCCTGGAGGACTTGCAGCCCACAAATCAATGAATGGTTTATGCTGAGCCAAAAATGTACTTGCACCATGTTTCTCATTTTTCTTAACCATTTTAGAACAAGCCTGAAAATCACCCCTGCAGAAGGTACTCATCTGCAGTAAGGGGGCACCACTTAAGTCAGCCAGAGGCATGTTTTTGGCCACCACCTTAGCCCTTACAGTGAATGGTTTTGTACCTTAAGCCAAGAAGACATTTTCTACCATGCAGGGGTTTTGATGTGAGATACTTAAAAAGGTATCAAATCTTGCTACTTACTGCCACCAATTCCCTACACTATTACGCTCCTCCTCAGTAGCAGATTAATAGTCTGTTGTTGGCCACTATCTGACCGTGTGTGTGTGTGTGTGTGTGTGTGTGTGTGTGTGAGAGAGAGAGAGAGAGAGAGAGAGAGAGAGAGAGAGAGAGAGAGAGAGAGAGAGAGAGAGAGAGACCTGTTTTTCATTTTTACCTGATGTCAACAGGTAACATTCACAGGCTTGAATTTTCTCTGGGTGATTCTCTTTTTAAGGCTGCAGAAGAGACATGTAGTTAATGTTAGCATCTGGGTAAGAAGGAAATTTTTATGTGTGACTAAAGTTGTAAAGAGGTACTAACTAAAGTAAAACCGGTTATAGTTGTTTACTCATTAATTAAGTAAATAAAGTGCACATCCTCTTTTTGAACAGTGAGACTGTCAGTGACAAATACTTTTTCATTCTTGGAAAAAGATATCTGATGTTTGAGCTTCTTAACTGTTGTCTTTTACAATTTAGCATATTTCAAAACCAGTATTTTTCATCATACTGTCCAGACTTAAAGTATTCAGTTAAAATAATTTTAAAAGTCTCATAGAAACTCTCTATGAACTATTTCAAGAAAGCAGATAGGGAACAAAATGTTTTGCATCTGCAGAAATTTGTGACTAGAATTCTGAGTTAGTACCTTATTGATGTTTTTATTACAAAACCCTAAATATGCATATGCATATAAGATTTTCTTCATTCCTTTCTTTCTCCTTTTCTTTCTCTTTTACTTTCTACATCTCTTCTTTTATTACTTAACATTCCATTTAGGAATTGCATCCAGCTGATCATAACAGAGTTCTGAATACAATAATGAACTGCACAGATGGGGCTTTCCTTTTCCGTCATGTAAATGAATTCCTGATGCTGGCATTTTAAGGTTAGCACGGTGCCTCCCTCCATAGTCACTGACATTTTTCAGGTTTTGTCCTGCTGTCCTGAGAGTGTATGAGAGTCTCTGCATCAGATGGGAAGAGCTGCAGAAAATTTGAGGCCAAGAGAAGGAAAACTTTTCAACTGAGATAAGTTTTCTTTTTTAAACTTAATTAGTTAATGTTACAAACTTGCTGTGTACACTAGACAATCCACTTGTTTCAGCCTCTGGACTGCCAGGATTACAGAAATGGATCACAAAGCCTAGGCTGAGTTAGCATGTCAAAAGTGTTTTATAGGAAGCCCCACTTGCTGGGCGTGGTGACTCACATCTTTATTTTTGTTTTTTTTTTTTTTTAATTTTTATTTAAGTAATTTATTTAGATTACATATCATTTGTTATCCCCTCACTTGTATCTTCCTGTTCCCCCTCCCTCCTCCTTTCATCCTATTCCCTTCCCCTAGGTCTGTGACAGAAGGGGACCTTGTCTCCCACTATAAGATCACAGCCTATCAGGTCTCTTCCTGGTAGCCTACTTACTCTTCCTCTGAGTGTCACCCCAGATAGGTCTCCCCACCAAGAGGAAGTGGTCAAATAAGGAGGCTCACACCTTTAATCCCAGCACTCAGGAGCAGAGGCAGGTGGATCACTGTGAGTTCGAGGCCAGCCTGATCTACAAAGTGAGTCCAGGACAGCCAAGGCTACACAGAGGAACCCAGTCTTAAAAAAAAAAAAAAAGAAAAGAAAAAAAGAAAAAAGGAGCCCCACTTGGAAGCTCCCATTTGACCTATCTAATAACAACTATATCATTGGGCCATTTGCAAAGAAGTTTAGGGAAAATAGAGTTTTAGTCAGAGACCCAAATCCTATCAGAATTCTGTTAGAGAGGTAAAAGGAAACTAAAAATTAAATAGGCAAATAATGTAATCTGCTAGCTACAGCTACAGCTTGCAAGGTCCAACAGCGAGGCCAATGCCAAGTTTCTGTGGCAATGCGCTGCTCAAACATGAATGCATTTTAATGTCACTTAAAATTTACACTTATCATCTTATCAGTAAAGAACTGGATATGAAGTTCAACCATATTCATTGCTGCTCTACTTATAACAGCTAGAAATTTGAAACAACTTAGACGTCCCTCAACAAATGATTGGATAAAGGATACACAATAGACTAGTATTACTCATCTCCTTAAAAAAAATGAAAATTTCACCAGGAGGTGGTGGTGCACACCTTTAATCCCAGCATTCAGGAGGCAGAGGCAGGTGGATTGCTGTGAGTTTGAGGCCTGCCTGGTCTATAAAGCAAGTCCAGGACAGCCAAGGCTACACAGAGAAACCCTATTTCAAAAAGCCTGCCCCCCCGCCAAAAAAAAAAAGAAAGAAAGAAAGAAAAGAAAAGAAATATTTATGCAAATGGGTGGAACTAGAAAAGAAAATCATCCTGAGTGAGCTATGTCAGACCCAGAAAGACAAATATGGTATATATTCATTTGATAACCAAGCTACAATTTATAGAACCACCTAGGTATAGAGGAAGGACTAGGGAAAACAGATAGATATCTCTATAAAAGGACATAAAATAGTTATGGATGGATTGAGTAGGGCCCTGGGACAGGAAGATCAAATGTGAATGGGGAGAGAAGATGGGTACAAGGGAGGGAATAAAAGGAAAAACAATTAAAATTAAGGGCCATATGAGGAATAGTATGGAAACATAATGAAGACAATCTAAAAGAAATCACAAAATAATAGGAAAACAGAGGCCAAAGCAGCCATTTCTTATCACAAAATGAAGCATTAAGTATAAGATTGAGTTACATCTAACTTAGTTGTTAACCATAGGTACCCCATTGGAATCCTAGGTTCCTCTCTACAAACTGACAGCAAGGCCCCATTACTGAAGACAGCTCATTGAACATGGAGTCAAAGTGTTGCCTACACAAAGCCTTCTTCCCCTCTTTTGGGGCATCTTTGATACTGGAAAGTACTCTGCATTTCCCTAAAAGGAGAAACAACACCAACCCAGACAAAACCCTAGGATCAACATAACTAAACAATATCTGATTTAATGGAAAGCTCACTCTACAGGATAGAATCCATATCTTGGGTAACTAAGAACCTGAGATTGGATTGCCCTGGGACCTAGGGTAAAACCAAATACTACTACTCTGAGAAAAATAGCAATAAATTACTCCTAATGTCATTCTGCTACACTCATAGAGAAGTGCGTTGCTCAGCCATCATCAGAGAAGCTTCCTCATGCAGAAGATAGGAACAAATACAGAGACCCACAGCCAGACATTATGCATGAGTGAGAAATATTGGAACACTCAACTCTAAATGGGATTTCTTCATTAAATATTTCCTTCCAGGGCTCAGGGAACACAGTGTAATAGAAGAAAGAAAAAGTGTAAGAGCCAGAGAGAATGGAAATGGAGGAAACAAAGCCCTCTAAATCAGCAGGATTGAAGCACACATTAACTCATGGAGACTGTGGGTTTATGTACAGGGCCTGCATGGGTCTGCACCAAGCCCTTTGCATATACATTGTGGCGTCTAGTTTAGTGTGTTTCTGGGATTTCTGAGTGTGGGAAAGAGTGGGCCTTTGATTCTTTTTTATTTTATTTTTTTATTTTATTTTTTATTTTATTTTATTTATTTTTTTTTTGAAGAATCACATTTTATTTATTTATTCAGCTAATGAAATATGTCTATTACAACAGTTTGTAGGCACATAAAGATATGAAAGCTAAATTATAAGTTGAAGCACAAATGCAGTAGGCGTACAGACAAAACAATAATAATACCAGAATATGTTTGTTTCCTCAACAGACCCAGAACTAAGACCCAATGGCTTATACATGCTGGTTTATTATTTATTCTTACATCTCAGTGGTTATCCCATCCTTGTATCCTCCCTCCCATTTTCCCCTCTCCCCTCCCTATGACTGTGACTGAGGAGGACTACCTTCCCCTTTATATGCTCATAGGGTATCAAGTCTCTTCTTGGTAGCCTGCCATCTTTCCTCTGAGTGCCACCAGGTCTCCCCGTCCAGAGGACGTGGTCAAATATGAGGCACCAGACTATGTGTGAAAGTCATACCCCACTCTCCACTCAACTGTGGAGAATGTCCTGTCCATTGGCTAGATCTGGGTAGGGGTTTGAAGTTTACGGCCTGTATTGTCGTTGGCTGGAGTCATAGTTTGAGCGGGACCCCTGGGCCCAAATCTGTCTCACAATGTTCTTGTAGGTTTCCTTCCTTGTAGGATCCTTCTACTTTTCTATTCTTCCATGCTTCTCTCATCTAGAGTCCCAATAGGATCTCCTCCCCTCTGTCCCAGTTTCCTGATAAGTGAGGATTTTCATGGGACATGCCCCTTGGGCTAGTATGCAGATATAAGTGAGCATATACCATTTGACTCTTTCTGCTTCTGGGTTAACTCACTCATTATGATCATTTCTAATTCAATCCAGTTGTCCACAAATTTCTGGAATTCCTTGTTTTTAATAGCTGAGTAGTATTCCATAGTGTATATGTACCACAGTTTCTTTATCCATTCTTCTACTGATGGACACTTAGGCTGTTTCCATGTTCTGGCTATTATGAATAAGGCTGCTATGAACATGGTTGAACAAATTTTCTTGTTTTGTGCTGGAGCATCTTCTGGGTATATTCCAAGGAGTGGATTAGCTGGGTCTTGAGGAAGCCCTTTTTCCAGATTTTTTAGATAGCACCAGATAGATTTCCAAAGTGGCTGTACTAGGCCTTTGATTCTTGATCCTTTTCTCAGGCTCTTTTCCTCTTGTTTTTGTTTGGTTCAATTCCAACATGTTAGTTATTATTTTATCTTGTTTTCTCTTATTATTACCCTGTAGACGCCTGTTAGAATTCTAATAAACAATAGATTTCAACTCTAATATGAGGCATTGTACCCATACAACTCAATTATAATACAAGGTTTACTTCCAAAACTTTGAAAATGCTATTACAGGCTATTTAGGATAGTTAGTTATACAAATTAATTGTTAGTTGATCAAATCATGCCATATCAATTACTATTCTATTTTTACCACAAGAATATACATCGTAGGTATAACAGATACGATCCTATAGAAATATGAGGTAAAATAGTTATGGCATTCAATAGCCTCAAAGACCTACAGAATATGGCATTTAAAGATTTTTTATTGTTTTAAAGATTCATTATTAATGAGACAGATTAACTCCTGGCAATGCCCAGACTACCTCAAAGAAAATGATGAGTGCCAAGGAACCTTCTTATGAGCATAGCTTCAAATGAGGCAAACAAGCCACTGGGAAAAATATCCCCATTTCTTCCACAGACAGAATTCTGCCTAAAAATGGGCAAGCTTGGGGGCAGGCAGAGTTGATGGCCAAACTCTGCCAAGATAGGATAAGCAAGTCTTCAATAGTTCCTTCCTCACAAATATGTCTCTCAGATATATTGGGTCCAAAGGCTGAAGATGATGCTCCAAAGTTATAGAGAGTTTTGTGTGACTGTTCAGGCAGCAAACTGTCTTTGTCATCTTTTCATTTGGGAAGCTACTATCCTGCACTCCTTGCTTACTCAGGTAATTAATTTTATTTCTTCTCAAGTCTCTGATGGGGTTGAAGACCAGATAGTTTTACAATTAAGCTTAGTTCTTTAGGTGTTAAGATGTTGTTAGGTCTAGATAGATACTTTAAGTTGATAATGATGAGATATGATATATATTGATTTACATTTATAATTTTAGACTCACCAAGATAGGAAAGATGTTTTCTACAAGGCTGCCCAATACAAATAGCCAAAACACTATGAATGTAACATCGATATAATTCTTGATTATTTCATGGCTCTTCTTGCTGTTGGTAGTTTATTGTATATATGTGTAATAATATAAATGTATATTTAAAAATAATAAAGTTAATTACTCACGTTAAAAAGAAAAGAAAGGGGGTAGATCCAGATGGAGTGGTATGGAGAGACACAGGGAAGGAAATTTTAACCAGGACATATGTGAGAAAATATTTTTCTTTTTCTTTCTCTCTCTCTCTTTCTTTCTTTTTCTTTTTCTTTCTTTCTTTCTTTCTTTCTTTCTTTCTTTCTTTCTCCCTTCCCTTCTTCTTCTTCTTCTTCTTCTTCTTCTTCTTCTTCTTCTTCTTCTTCTTCTTCTTCTTCTTCTTCTATTTTTCAATGCAAGGATTCTTTTTCTAGCCTTGGTTGTTAAGGAACTAACTCTGTTCCCAGACTGGCATCAAACTCATAGATCTCCTTACTTCTGTCTCTCAAGTGCCAGATTAAAAGAGAAAAAAAAAAAAAAAAAAAAGAATGCACTAGGAAGCATTATAGCTGCCTAACATATATCTTTCTAGAGCCATTCCCTTTTGTGTTTCTTTTACCTAGAAAACTTTTCTCGACAGTATTTTTATGGCCTTTTAATTTATTCAGGTCTCACCTTATCAAGAAAATATTCTCTGATATACCAGAATTGATCTAGATTTTTCAGTAACTGAAACTCATAGAATCTGTGAGATCCCCTTACAAATACAAAGAATATTAAAAATATCAAATTAGATATTTTCATATGAAAGTGGATATTGATTGAAAATTAGAAACCACACCTGAAAACATAAACTATTTCAAATATCACAAAATATAACAAATATTTTTATTAATATCTGACCATATATAACCATATATTAATTCCTTGCCTTTTTTTTTTACTTTTTTTAATTGAAAAATAAAATCATTCATATTACATCTCAATTGCTATCCCATCCCATTCTTCGTTCCCTCCCACTTTCACCCCATTCCCCTTCCCTATGAGTGTGACTGAGGGGGACCTCCTCTCCCTGAATATGATGCTAGGTTATCAAGTCTCTTTTTGGTAGTCTGCTATTCTTCCTCAGAGTGCCATCGGGCCTCCCTATCAAGGGGACATGGCCAAATATGGGGCACCAGAGTTCATGTGAAAATCAGTCCCATTCTCCACTTAACTGTGGAGAATGTTCTGTTCCTTGGCTTGATCTGAGTAGGGGTTTGATGATGGCTGCATGTATTGTCCTTGGTTGGTGCTATAGATTGGGCAGAACCCCTGGGCCCAGATCCGCCCATCATAGTGTTTTGTAGGTAACATTTTCTGTAAAGCGAAAAAGGTGTCCCTATCTTCCTCTAGCATGATTTGTAACACACTTCATATTTAGACCCCCATAGTTGAAAAAAAGTTTCAGCTTCTTAATAATTTGTAATTCATAATATTCCATGTAAAATGTAAGATTTAGAACTGTTTGTCATATATAAGAAAACTTCCCTATGAGCATATACAGGGGTAGGAAATCCCCCTCAGGAACAGTCATAGGGGAAGGAAGTAAGGAGAAAATGGGAGGGAGGGAAGAATGGGAAGATACAAGGGATTGGATAACCATTGAGATGTAACAAGAATAATTTAATAAAAAAAAAAAAACAAAAAAAGAAAGAAAAGAAAACTTCCACATTTCTTAACACAAAAATGTTTTAGGACTATTATCATAGCCTAGAAAACTTCTACTACATTTTCCTCCTTCATTTCATTTTCTTTCTTTCATTCTTTCTTTCTCTTTATACCTGAGACTCACATAGTCTCCACTTGTTAGACAAATGGGTTTTTCTAAGACTCCTGATCTCAATATGTCTGGCTTTAAATTTACTGTTTTTTAAAAGTGTATGAGTGGTTTGCCTGCATGTATGTCTGTGAACCACATGCATGCAGTACCTGGGAAGGACAGAAGTAGGTAGTGAGCAGCCATGTAGGTGCTGGGACACAAACCTTTGTCTTCTATAAGAGCAGTCCGTCCTCTGAACAGCAAAGCCATTACTCAACCCCCTACTACATTTTTTAACACAAGAAATTTCTGTCATTGAAGAACAAGCTTTAAGGGGTAATAATAAAATTAAATAAGATTAAAAAAAAGATAGCATATTGAAATTGCAGGAGGGAGGAGGAAAAGAGTACAAGAGAAGTCTCAAAAATCAGAGATCTACTCTTTCCCACATGCAGGAATCCTATAAAAAAACACTAAAACTTTAGAGAATATCAAATTTTCTTATTTGACTAATGATCATAAACAGCCTTTTATTGAAATGTTCATTAACCCTGTTATTGTTAGTACAGTGGCACGTTATACTGTTTTAGCTTATGTTTTTGAGTATTTTGTGCTTTATTAAATAATAAGTTTTCAATAGCAAGACAATACAAGGCTGGGAGAAGATCACAAGAGAAGTCAGAGTCCAAGGAAAGTAGGGAGTTGGTTTTGGGTGAGTACACTATCAGTAGAACTGTTGTGGAAGTTAAAACTCAAAGGATGGTTTGGAGCCAGATGTGAGTCTTTAAATATTTGTGCATGAGTGTGCTTGAGGTTAGAAATAGATGATTTCTTAATGAAAAATTAAGCATATTAAAAAGAATAAAGAATCATGTTAAAATCATCATGAGCTTGTCTAGGAAATGTAACTCATTGGCAGCATATTTGATTAACATGCATGGCACTTGGAGTTTGGCCCCCAGCACTATACACACTGAGTGTAGTGTTACCCACCTGTAACCCTAGCACTGGAATAATGAAATCAAGAAATTCAGTTACTCATGGTTGTCTTCAGCAATATGAAAGGTTAAAGGCTATTCTGGGATGCCTGAGAACCTGTCTCAGAAAATCAGGTGTCATAGGGTTTGGACATAGTCACTACATAGTTCCAGTGGTTTTCTGCTTTGTGAAACTTTCATTGCCATACTAGAAGCAAAAGTGATAGTAAGCTACAGAAACATGTATCACTAAACTCAAAGCAAAAATTCTTTTAACTTGACTGACTCTTATCACAAACTAAGCATGACTAGCATCTACTTAGTGCCATCCACACAAGCAATTGATGGAAGGAGAGTCTGGAGAGAAAATAAAAGCAATGTGACTGATTTCAATTACAACAGCCTATTGCATTGACAAAACACATAATAAAATTAAAACAATACAGAGAAAATCAGCATGGTCCCTTTGCAAGAATGACACAAAAACTTGGGAAGTGTTACATAATTAACAATTCACATAAGTTTGAAAGCTTTACAAAAGCATTTGGAAAGGGGTGCAGAAAAGAGTATGGACTCTCAAGACTTCTATTTTGTTAGTTTCACAGTAAATCCAGGACTGTGACCACCCTTTTCAAAATGATGACTCTCTGGACACTTCACTCTTCATTCCATGTTTATGCATTTCCATATAATTTACTATATACCATAATATCATTTGTTTAATTGTTTCCTGTCTTCTTCTTCACCCTACTAGAATGTCAACTTACAGATGAGGAGAGATGGCTCAGCCACTAAAGGTGAGGCTTACAACCAAAAAAAAAGTGTGGATGGGGGAACTTTATTTTTTTAATCAGGTTATCTCCAGTGTAATGAAAGTTCTTCACACACACACACACACACACACACACACACACACACACACACACACACACACGTATGTCTATATGATTGATAACTCATGGCAACACTTTAAAACAATTTCTAAATTGTGTTTTTTCTTATGTTGACGCAAAGATGATCATTTATATTTTATTATTTTGGCTTTCAGAAAGAAAAAAATGAGTCTTCCCAAAGGTGATGATGATGAAGATTAGAGTAAGGAAGTAACTGTAGACGAAGCAAAAACTTCATCACTATCAGGCAGTGAACAAATGATATCTCTTAAGCCATCTAAAAGATGCAATAGATAAGGGAAGTATGTATTTTTATATATTGCAGCCATCATTGTGGTACTCATATACCTACTGAATTGTTGATTTTTCAAAAGCATAAACTAACTTTTCTTCAAGGGCTCTAATAAGAAGACCTGAGAGTTTACTTCCCTCAAGATTAGACCCATTATCTATTCTCAGAATATTCTCCCTAGACATGGATGATAGTGTTTCAAGAGCTAAGAAAGATAGGATATATGTCACTAGGAAGTCAAAAGGGGTTAATGAAAAAAATTTTACAGGTCCTATAGAAATCTGTCTATACTCTACCTTCAGTTGGTATGTGGGAAAACTCATTCATTTCTTTTTTACTTCTCAATTCTTCAGCCTTAAAACTTGCTCTAAATAAGCCTTGCCTTTCCCCCTGATGCCAACAAATGAGTATACTGTTAACTACACATGGTCTTTCCTCATATCTTACATGTTTTATTTAGGACACCCATTAAAAGTTTTTACAAGATACATTGCCCATTACAAAGGAAACAGTTTGGTTAGATAGACCAAATTTGGCTGGTTCCTCAGCTCACAGTGTTTCTATAATGTACTTACCTGGTCCCAAGCTTTAATATTCTCCATTTATTATTGCTGCTTGTTATCAGATATATGTTGTTTAAAAATTTTCCATAACTCCTAAGTATTCTTTCTTTACAATAAATATTATTTGAGAATTTTCATAAAATGTATTTTGATCATATTCACCTCCAACTCCTCTCAAATTCATTCATTTCCAACTCCTATCTCCCCAATTTCTTATCTTTTTAAAAATTAATAATTCTTCCATTCCAATTTGTGCTGTCATGTGCATTAGGAATGGGGACATCCACTGGAACATAGTCCACTAGGAGCCATACCCTAAATAAAACTGGAGTGTCTCAAGTATGATTGGATCATTTAAGCAAAGCAAAGTCTTTCCTTAAGGTATTTCAATCTAGAAATGATAGAAGAAAGCTTTTTCCTTTTGTTTCATAGAACTTTGGGTATATAAGTCATATAGTGACTGAAGGGTGCCTCCCAACATGTGTGGTGGGGGTTGGGGGAGCTCTAAGATGATAAGAAGGGAGAGTGATGTTGGTAAAGATAAACAGAAATTGAGAATTAGAATTCTTGTGGTCTGTGGTAACTTAGACTTTCCATCCTTAGGAATGTCAGCTTATTTCTCTTGCATCCATGTTAGAGATTGAATGTGATTTAACAGGTATAGTTCATTTCAAAAGTGGAAATGAGGGTAGTATGTGAGAACTTGGGTCTTAGTTCCCCTTATCCCTTGATTTCTATTTCTCTCATTCCAAAGGAGAAGCCAATATCTAAATCTGAGGTTTCCTATTAGAGAATCAAAAGAGTGGAGAGAAAAAAAGCATCTGATAAGAGAAGGGCTAGAGTTGTTTCACAAGGAGATTCTGAAAAGAAGAAAAAAATGGGAGTAACTTGAGGCTACTTCTAGACAGCTTTTGCTCTGGGTCAGATGAACTCAGTGGCTGACAACAGAGTACCTCTTGTACTAACAACAGAGTGCTATCATAACCTGTCTCTTTGTGAGATCCTGAAGGTTAGTGTCTGTCTTCATTTTTCACTGTACAATGTATAACTATTCAAGACATTTAAATGAGTGCAGTATATGAGAGAAGCAAAGAGATTTTAAAAGATACAGTGTTGCAGAAAATTTAAAAATAAGTAATAATGTTTATTATTAAGACCTATAATTATTACAATGGTACTAAATAATACATTATCATAATCAATAAAAGACACAGACAGCCACAAGATCTGAGAATAAACTTGATTTTACTTGGATCTGGGCAGATATTTTCACTTAAACTATCTCTTCATCTCCCAGCCCCCATCCCAGGCCATCTGCTTTAATCATTCCTATGTGGGCTACTTCCCCTCCATAGTTCATAAACAGTTGCAGGAAGTAAAGGATAGCAGCTTCCAAAATAAAAATTAAATATGACAGAGACAGTTCGTTGCCTTGACAGCCACCCAAATCTCATTGAAGCACCATCTTCAGCCTTCTGGCCCAGTATATCTGACAGACATATTTGTGAAACAGAAACTATTAAGGACTTCCTTACCCTGTCTGGGCATAGTTAGGCCATTGACTTGGCCTGCATCCAAGTTTTCCTATTTTGGGCCAAATTCTGTCTGTGGTAAAAATGAGGACATTTTCTTTGCTTTGGTAGCTGGGTTGATGTATTAGAAGCAGCTCCATATGCAAGTTTCCTGGTGCTCATATCTTCTTTGAGGTAGGCTGTGTTCTGCTAGGAGTTGACCTGTCTCTTAAAAATAAATGAATAAATAGATAGATAGATAAATAAATAATAAATGCCATATGCTGCAGGTCTCTAAAGTTCTGTTTTAAAGACTTTTATTTATCTGTTTACCATTCTATACTGCATAATCCTCTCTCCTCCCTTTCTCCCTTTCTCCTTCCCTCTCTCCTCTCCCCTCTCTCTTAAACCTAGGATGTGGACCAAAATGGCAGCGGTCAGAACATATGTCTTGGCTTCTCTGATGTGAAATAAGATTGAAAATCCAACATTATTTTTAAACTAAGCTGAGTCTCTCCGACTCCCAAGAAGCCTGAGGTGGCTGCGTGATCTGGACCACCATGCGAACAGGCCAAATTATGCCTTGGACTCCACTAGGTCCCATCCTGGGTCAGTGGGTGTCTCTATCAACCACTTGTGCAGAGTTCAATGAGAAGACAAAGGACATCAAAGAAAGCATTCTTTGTAAAGCCCTCCAGAATCTTTGAGATCAAGATTGGTCAACGCTCTATTTTCTACTTTTTAAAGGCAGCTGCTAGCATTGAGAAGGGGACCCAGATAACAGGGGAAAAGGTGGCATGGCTGGTGAGTTTGAAGAACATATATGAGATTGCCTGTGTCAAAGCTAAGGATGATACTTTTGCCATGCAAGATGTATCCCTGTCTTCCATTGTTCGTTCCATTATTGGCTCTGCCTGTTCCCTGGGCATTCGTGTGGTGAAGGACCACATTGAAGAACTGTCAGCTTTCCAGAAGGAATGAGCCATGGTTTTGGCTGCCCAGAAAGAGGCAGATTTGTCAGTCCAAGCAGAAGCTGCCAAGAAGTAACTCCAGACTTTTCCAGTCTGGGATTTTGAAACAAGAGACTGAGAAAAGGGCACACTGAGAAAGCAGAGGCAAAGACTTCACGCAGTATAATTTATAGTTTCCTGACATATATTTCTATACATGTGGCTGTGTCGAGGGATTGAGCCTGAATAAACATCCTGTGCAATACAACAAAACAAAACAAAACAAAACAAACAAAAAACCCCATGATGCATATTTTTGTGACAAACTAAACTAGTATCTGACATGACCATGAGTCTGATTAACTAACCATTTACTTGTATTTTTAAACAATCCTCAATAGCAGTTTGTGACAGCAGTTTTTAAAGTATTGCAAGTAATCTTATATTTATAAATGAATTGTATGAGTACAACATATGATATGAGAGTAAAAACAGTGTGTGTATAATAAAAATAACCTTAAATTTGGATTAACATACCAAAATTTATACCAATGAAAATTTGAAATCTCTATCAATATACAGTCCATAAGAATGTGAACAAAATAACAGTTAAAATTCTAAGTTGAAATGTAGATTCAATAATCTATCTTTTGTCTTATTATTTCTATAAGATATTTATATATTCCCATTTCTTTCTTTTCAACACCTTTCTCTTTACCAAAGAAAGAAAGAAAGATAAGTAAAAGAAAAGGAAAATAGAGAATCTCTGAGTCTAAGTTTTATACTTTGTTTTCTTTTTTAATAAGATCATTAATAACTTGTAAGCAACCCTTTATAACAATAGCATACATTACTCAAGAAAACAATCAAATTCTAGCCATCCCACCTTAAGAGAAATGGAATGTACTTATTCTCAAGATTGCGTCTCAGTGATTTTGGGCCATAGGATACCTTTACAGGGGCCCAAAGGAAATTGGGAAAAGCTGGTTAAGTAATCTAGCAATAACATTTGTGAAATAGTCTCTAAATACTGAGAAATTTTAGACATAAGTGAAGTCCTGTTTGGAGCAGTCTGAAAGGCTGGAACAATTGGGGTCAGCAGCCTTTTTGAAGCTGTCCTGGAAACAGGCTTTGATGCTACAACAGTGAGGCTGAAACATGCAGGATGCTGGAATAAATGTGCCAGAGTCTCAGTACCCTGGATGATAAATCTTGACAGGTCTGATCCAGCATCACTGGTGTGTGGTTCTTATATTTTTGATTGTGAGTCTAGCCTTTAATGGTTGAGCCATCTCTCCAGCCTCTGTGTGTGGCTCATTTGTTTTAAAAACATACAATTTCTGACAAGCATTATACAGTTCTAAAATAGTAAGTACATGAGATGTGCAGGATGCACAGATCAATTAAGGATGTTTTCTGTTATTTGTATAAGAAGAAGAAAAGACATCTTTAAATCTTCATTCATGCCATATGAAAGGATGGCATATAAAAATAAGTCATGAGGGTTCATAGCCATAAGCTACGGCAATATAAGTTAACTGATTATTCCGAGGTTTGAAGTCATATAAATATATATAACCTGACTTAATTTAGCAGTTTCCCTTTCACCTAGGTTTGTTCCATCATGACCTCTCTCAAAGAGGATGTATAATATTACCATGGAACATACAATAATTTTTATGTTAAATGTCAAAACAGGACTGTAAGGTGTCCAAATACCCTCTTCTGGGCTGCTGGGCACCTTCTTTATCAGTCCAAATCACCATCTGTCCCCCACAAGAGTACCTCACATCTAAAGGGATAATCTAGTTGCCCAGAGCAACAGAAAAGGCATTACCTCTTACAATCAACTTTATTTAAACTTTCTCTACCATTAGTGCTTAACCATATTCCAGGCATCTTGTACTTGTTTAGAGGTTTGGGCCTGTGTTTCTACATTTGCTGTGGCGATTTTTGTCCCACCCCTTTCTCCACATGGAATAGCAGTTCTGCCTTTCAAATATAGGAATTGTAGCCTTTGAGTTTTGGTACTTAATTTATGCTGCCATGTTCTTTGTCACCTGAGCTGTCCCTGTGTCTCTCTGTGCCAAGCTGAACCACCACCTCTCCCCTTGAGAGTACTTTACATCTATAGGTATAAGCCAGTTGCCCAGAACAGTGTGACATCTCCCCCTCAGTCAGCATTTAATAGACTTTTGGCTGTGGGAGGCCTGCAGCTTACATGTTCATCTCCCAGCCTAACTTTGGGTCTTTACATTAACAGAAAAATCCCTTTGAGGCCAAAATACCTATTGGTACTAGTTTTCCTGTGGAAGCCTCTGTTCTTAAGGAGAATGACTGGCTTTTTAGGGCAGAGTGGCATCATCTTCTTATATAAATCTAAGTAAGATTGATGTGAATCCATGCTCTAGATCACTAAGGACATTATTATTATCCAGTATTAAGGAAAAATAACTTTAAGGAAAAAATGTGTCATTTTGAATTTTAGAGTGTCTTTTATAAGTAGATTTATATGATCAATAGGAGTCTGTACCCTGACTTCCTTGTGTAAACCAGGCTGATCGGGAATCTGCCCGTCTCTGTCTCTGTTGCCTTGGGATTAAAGGTATACACCCCCAACACTTCCTTGCTCAAATAAATTATCTCAATTCTAAATCATTGCAACTCCATAACTCTAGAAAATAACAAATTTGAACTGTAATACATTCTGAATCCTGTCAAAAATCTTTAAAAATCCCCCATGTTTTATCAATGTTAAATAACAAAACATGTTCTTTCTATTGCCCACTACAGGGAAAAACAAAAATTAAGCAAAGAAACAAGAAAAATTTTAAGTTTTAGGCCTGTTGTGCCATCTCAGGCCACAGTGAAGGCCTGTCCATCATTCCTTGGAATTTAGTTGTTGCTAAAATGTATGGTTGCCCCTTTTCAGAAATAGCTGACAAACATCTTGCAGCCAGAGAGCTCTGAGCTCCAGCTGCTGTGAACCTACCATTGTTTATCAGGAAGAGTCCCTTTTCTTCCTCCATTTCTATTGCCTGTAACTTAGCATTCCATCCCTCAGCTTTCTCCCCACTTTCTCCCTGAGCTTTTCTAGAGAGGACACAGAAAACTGTGATATTGAACTATTGAACATTGTAACCAGCTCCGTGACAACAATAACAACCAAAAAGAAGCCACAAAAGATTCAGGAACCCTCTGCCATGGCACTTTCCATTTTAGCTGCAGCTCTAGCCTAGCTCTCCCTAGCATACTTTCTATTATTATTATTATTATTATTATTATTATTATTATTATTATTATTATTATTATTATTATATTCAAATTACATCCAGATTGTAATCCCCTCATTTTATCTTCTTGTTCCCCTCCTCCCCCTCCCTCCCATGTATTCCCCTCCCCTAGACCTCTGGCAGGTGGGGTCCTCTTCCCCTACTGTCTGACCACAGCCCATTAGCTCTCACGTAGCCAATCTGCACCCCACTCCTCTGTGTTCCAAAAGGGCCTCTCTGCCAAGGGGGAGTGATCAAATCCCAGGCACCAGAAATCTTGTTAGAGGCAGTCCTCCACCTCATCCCTTCCCCATGTGGAGTATGAACTATCCATTGGCTATACCTGAACTGGGGGTCTAGGTCCTCTGTTTGCATTGCCCTTAATTGGTGTATCAGTCAGTGGAGGCCCCTAGATCCCTCAGCCTTGATAGTCTTTCCTCTGTGGGTGGAGTCTCTAGCATGCTTTCAACCCTGTTGCTATGCCTTCAATCTCTGGTCCAAGAGAGACTATAGCAGTCTCCATTCATTGCCTTCTGTCAGCTTTGTTGGAAGGCAGCAGCGTCTCTTAAGAAAGCCATCTCTTTTAAATGCATTTGGTTTTGGTTCCCTGCTCTTTGGCTAAAAAACTGCCTTTCATCCAGGACTTCTCAGGCTATAAACTTAGAGATTGAAGACCCATGTTGGGTGCCAATATGTTGCAGAAAATATTTTTAAAAGCTAATGTTTATTACTAAAATTTATAATTATTATGGCAGTATTGTCTGACCAGCTATCATAATCAATAAGAAACACATACACCTGATAGATTTGAAAATAAGCTTAGGCCTGGGCACATATTTTCATCTAAGCTATCTCTTTATCTCTCAGTCTCTATCCCATGCCATCTGCTTTAATCATTCCTGTCTAGGCTATTTTCCAGCCATAATCCATAAATACCTGCTTATATTTCCATCTGGGTTGCTCCTCTCCATGCCATGCTCAGAGTTCATCGTTCCCATCCCATATGATTCTCTACATGCTAACCTATGGTAACTCTTTTCCTTCTTTCTTCCCCAATGTCTGTCTCATCCTAACCAAGATTCATCTATTCCCAAAGTCTGTGAACCTTGGCTCTATCCTTCACTTCTTCTGCCCTTCCCAGGTGTTGGCCTTTTACAGCCAATCAGGAATAACTTCTTAGGCCAGGCAATAAATGTCATTTTTGGGGTATTAGAGTGTCTGCTCATAAAGAATGGCAGGCAGAGCTCAAGGAGCAAAATAATTAACATTAGAATATATAGCACCAGAGCAACCTCCAATAATATAGAGTCTAAAATTGTGCCTTCTTTATTAATTTTTAAAAACAGACCTGAGATTTTAAATAAGTTATGGAATAGTTAAAATACATGCTGTAAAACAATAACACAACAGTCATGTATAGCATCATAGTGTACTAAATACGGTATGCTCTTCAGACACAGTATATAATAGCTCTTAACTAATGTGAGAGGCCCAATTGAAATTCATTCCTGTCTCATCTCTTTCCTTCACTAAAGTATGCTTCGTGTTATTGTTTGTTGTGATGGCTTGAATGAGAATGGTCCACTTAGGCTCATATATTTAAATGTTTGGTTTCCAGTGGGTGGGCTGTTTTAGGAAGGATTAGGAGACCTTGTTGGGGAAAGTGTATCAAATTCCCATGACAGGCCCAATCTCTCTGTCTCTCCCTCTTCTTTCCCTCCCCCTCCCTCACCCTTCTATTTCTACCCATCTCTATTTTTGCTTCCTGCTTGTGAATAAGATGTAAACTCTCAGCTACTCCTTCAGTGCCATATCTGCCCGCCTGCTGCAATGCTTCCTCCCATCAATGGTCATGGACTCATGCTCAGAAACCATAAGCCAGGCCCCAAATTAAATACTTTCTTTTATAAGTTGCCTTGGCAATGAGGTCTCTTCACAGAAAAAGAATAGTAACTAAGACATTTGGCATTTATTTTTCTGTATTTATATTTTTGCCACACATGCTGCAGATGTTTGCTTAAATAATTGTTTTCTTGTGATACATTTGGAAAAAAACTTTAAAATTTGTTTTGTGATTCAGTATTCCATGTTCACAGCACTAGCATGTTGTTATATGTTGGGTCTTTGTGCCATTTTAACTCCTCTACAGCATGTCCTTGAATGACTAATTAACTTATCTATTGCTCTTTTGAATAATAGGTTGTTTGTGACTAACACTCTCAATCTCAGTGTGCATGTAAGCCCATATGGGAATTCACCCTTTCATGAAACTGTTTGACAGCCCTGAGACAACCTTCTTGAAGAAAACATTTATGTTAGGCTCCTGATTACAAAATGGGTGCATTTAAGAAAAGAAACCTATTCTCAGAAACATACTTGCCTTCTGGACTTCTTTCTTTGGAACTCTGTCCCAGTGCTCTCAGAATCACTGATATCATGAAGTGTCTTGATTCTTCTATTCTGCAGAAACAGTGTTCAGGAGAGAATAATATTTCAGTCTCACGTATATATTAAGAAAGCACTAAAACCTTTGAAACTTTTATTATATGAGTAAAAGTAGGACAGCAACATTACTTAAAAGGTTTAGCTATCTCTCTTTCTATAAGTAGAACAGGGACTTGAACACAGAGTGGATAGGCTTGGCCTTTATATCAGGACAACCCTTCAAAGGAGAATTTAGTGTTTCAAACTTAATGTGGTATCTATAACCAAACTGCCTAAGATCAGTGGTTCCAACAAGCTGCAAATAAAAACATACTGTTTAGGTAGTAAATAAAGTCACGTATCTATAAATATTTCTTTCTGGTATGTTGGAGATTAGTCTGATGTATTCTAATGCTAACTGCTGGCTTAGAAGATCTTGCAACTGCATTTAGCCTTGCTTTCCTGCTTGGCTGAATAAATACCTGGGCAAGACACAAGAGAAGGGGTGGATTGCAAGTTCCAAGAGGTTTGGGTGGAAAGATTCATGGGAGAAAAAAGAAACAAGATAGGGGAGAGAAAGGAGGAGAATTGCCATGGGATAGGAAGGAATCACCTGACTCCGGAGAAGGAACTCTGAAGTTCCACATGGAAAGAAATAAAGAACATTATCAAGTATTATGGATTGGAGGCAGCAAAATAGAAATTATTATAAGCAGATGGAATGAGATGGAGACTGGAGTTATTGGAGGTTAGCTTATGTTGTAAAATCTACCTTGCCCCAGGTAAAGGTTTAGTCTAAAATACATCATGTGTCTCTGTTTTCATTGATTGCTACTGGGTTATAAAATACAGTTGTAATATGTTTAGCTTAATAATACACATTTATTAGGCCTACTTCAAAATTAACCACAACACTGGTACGATTTTACTTTTTATGGAAGATTGCGATCATTACATGCACAAATAACTCTGTGGAATTGAATAACATTATCTCCTATTCCTCTTCTCACCACTTCCCTGTCCCTCTCTCTGCTTTTTATAAGAGTTGCTATCTAATAGGAACTTAATATAGAGGCTGCAAATGTAGAACTTTGTGCAACTTTGACCACAGGTAGGGATTCTTTGGGGCACAGTTGCCAAAATAATTGTTTGCATAAATAATGAGTCATTTAATTCAATATTTAATAAACGCAAGCAAGTGTGGAGTTGAGGTGTAAGTCATCCTTCCAGTCACTTTATGGGCTCTGAGACCGAGGAACAGGGAGCATAGTAAGAAGTAACTGTGGTTATCAGCAGAAAACTGTGCCAGAAAATGGGAAAATAAAAAGACAAATGTCACTTTCTGGCTATAGCAGAAAGGACCATTGGTGATTACCACTTCACAGACTTTAGGAATGATAAGTGATCTTTATGGAAAACAAAGTGCCTCGGCTATGAAGCATTACAGTTTGAACACTGGGCATAGACTCAGCCTTTTTTATATTCACAGACTGTTGAAGGACACATGCTGCTGAAGAATAGAGGATGTACAACTCTTTCTTTTTCTTGTCTTAGTGGTGCTAATAATAAATGTTACATTCTTTCTATCTAGATGCACAGAAATTCCTTGGTAAGAGATCAAAATTTACAAAGAGTGCCTTACGCTTGAACTAGAAGGCAATTATTGAAGAAAATGTCATAAGATTTTTATGTGCCAGATACACAGGACTTGACTGATAAATATACTTTGTGATTTATATATTTTGGATATAATTTCCTATCCTGAATGTTAATAGGAAAAAAGCCAAATTAGTTTACCTTTCAGCTACCTGAGTTGAGGTTTCTTGGAGATTTTTATGGCATTTAAATTTAAGTATGTCTTTTAAAATATCTTTGAATTGGTTTCTTCTTTCATACCTAATCATTAGGTGGACTGAAATTACATATTTTACTTTTTTTAAATTAATTCATTCTTGTTACATCTCAATGTTTATCCCATCCCTTGTATCCTCCCATTCTTCCCTCCCCCGCCCCATTCTCCCATTATTCCCCTGCCCTATGACTGTTCCTGAGTGGGATTACGTCCCTCTGTATATGCTCATAGGGTATCAAGTTTCTTCTTGGCAACCTGCTGTCCTTCCTCTGAGTGCCACCAGGTCTCCCCCTCCAGGGGACATGGTAAAATGTGAGACACCAGTGAGAAAGTCATATCACACTCTCCACTCAACTGTGGAGAATGTTCTGACCATTGGCTAGATCTGGGAAGGGGTTTAAAGTTTACCTCCTGTATTGTCCTTGGCTAGTGCCTTTGTTTGAGCGGGACCCCTGGGCCCAAATCTGCCTATCATAATGTTCTACTTTTTATTATAGTGTCTCAACTTCTCAATACATTTGACTCACTGAGATAATGTATATGTAACACTTGTGGCTAGCCGATAACTCATTAGTTACTTGAATCATTTTGCAGTTTAAGGTCCTAAATTTTAAATTATTGGTTATTCTTCCTTCTAATTTCATTTTTTCAATTATAAAGATCCCTGAGAACATATCTGAAGAGGGGAGTGTGAATTACTATATTGTTCTTATTACTGGTTATCTGATATTCATGCAGTATTAATTTAAACCAGCAAGCAAAAAGCAAACAAACAAAACAAAAAACAATAGAGACAAGGTAAGATTTAAAAGCCAGAGGCTCATTTACAAGAATCAAACCTTACAGTCTCCCTCCCTACTTCCTCCTAGTGTCATCATTTATTCCCCTCTGTCTTGTTCTATTAACTTGTTAACAGTATGGTTTCTATAGCAACACCTATTGGTTGTTGTGATAATGAAGGCCACAGTGAGATCTCCTGCAGGGAAATCCTTGCTGCTGACCAGATCAACTCATATTTTCTTTGTCTGATGTTTCCTATTTCTTTTTTGGAATGACCCTTTTTAGCAGAATACAAGCAATTTCTACTAATTACCTGTGAAATAAACAGCTGACGTCAGGTAGCCCTGACAGCGTGTCCTATGTTAGCTTTATTCCAGTGATGGTGAGGTACTGCCAGAGAGAACAAGCCAATTTCCTTAGCTATAAATCCCACTACTCAGCATTGTTAAGATGAAATAAAGTGAAGGTCACTCTGCTTCTTTCCATCTGAGTTAAAGGGTTTTATTTAGAGAAAATTTTCTACATCCTCTGGGTTTTGAACTTCATCAAAATAAAAAAAGAAAATCCCTGGCACTATTTTTGATGAGTGATAATAGTATCTTAGTAATAAAAAGAGAACAACGTATAAAATTAAAATGTGGAAAATAATTTTTCTGATAACATAGAATTAGACACCCACTGAGGCATGACTCAGCAATCCCCCATCTCTCTTTCTAGACATAGTGGATACTAAGTCTCTATTTAATATCTCTCTTTAAAAACTATTTAACTAACTGCCTGCCCATTTTACTTTAATTGACAACTCATACATAAAGGGTTAAGTTGGAACAATTGAGAAGTTATGAGTTTTATTGATTGTGAACCTTTGACAATTTTACAGTATTAACTAAGATTAAAGAATTGTTTCTTACAATATTAATTATGGTTAACCCTAGGTTTTCAATGAGTTGATAACTCTGACCTTATTTGTTATTTACTTCAATTTCTTTTTCAGCATCTTCCTTATTTCATCATAGTCCCCCCTATTGACTCTTCTTTAATGATGTTTTCTAGTAAGCAGGACAAAAGAACTACTCTTAATATGGATATGGAACAATTGCATTAAATTTCCCTGTTCCAAAAAGTAGTTTCCTAAGTATTTTAAAAAGCTTTTACATTTCTAGTATTTTAAATGTTAAATATCTAAAGTCTTAATCTCTGAAAATCAAAGGCAATATGGGATGATATTAAACTTTTCACTCTTAATCTCCAATGTTCAGTGTGTATGTGAAAAGTAAAAGTACGTAAATTAAGACTGGACATTTGACAGGAAAGACATGGACCACAACTTTTGTTTCTATCTGCAATTTCATCACACAATTGCACATATGTCTTTTATTTGCATTTAGACAAGCTTCGAATATCTATGGCATAAAGCCTAAGCATTCTCTCTCTCTCTCTCTCTCTCTCTCTCTCTCTCTGTCTCCCCCCCCACACACACATACACACACACACACATTTGGACACACAAACTCTTGGTTCTGTAGGGGTTCAAGAAGATATTTTTTAGTGAATTCCTGTGGTTTCTCTACATTTTATTCACTGGGATGGTCTTATTTTTTACTCTGAAAAAAAAAAGAAAAAAAAAGAGCCCTTTGTAGATACATTAATTATAATGATGAAATCCTTTCTACTAGGCTTCATAAAGCCTAGTCAAAATCTAGTCAGTTTACAGGTATTAAATCTGAAATTCTGTATGTCTCACATACAGACTGTTATCCCTTTTGGAAAGGAACCTTGCCATTTGAACTGCAGTGTAAACTTCATATTCCTCATTTGATTTATAAGAAAACTAAAACTCAAAATCTCTGCACAGATGTACTGGAAAGATGGCTCAGTTGTTAAGACTAGTCTTCGCTCTTGGAGATGGTCTACTTTCAGTCCCTAAAGTCCATATAGGGACTCATAAAAAAAAAAAAAAAGAAATAA
This sequence comes from Acomys russatus, assembly GCF_903995435.1. Classification (NCBI taxonomy): domain Eukaryota; kingdom Metazoa; phylum Chordata; class Mammalia; order Rodentia; family Muridae; genus Acomys; species Acomys russatus. Next base: position 416,032 of record NC_067157.1, on the reverse strand, counting down.
AAAGGAAAGAAAGGGATATAACTGCTCTTAGGTATGGAGGAAGAGAAATTTATTATAGACATGTGGGAGTCCAGAGAGATCATGGCCGAACCATGTGGGAGACAGGGAGGGGAAGGGAAAGAAGGGAATCAGGTACAGCAGCCAGGAGGTCAAAGGTACAAAAAAAGAGTGAAAGTAGGAGTAGGTAACCAAATGTTTGGATTATATAGGAAAGAGCCTTTGGGGGAAGGGCAGCCTAGCCCTCTCCAGGAGAGTTCAGAATAATGGGCAGGGTATGCCAGCCCTGTAAAGGTAGAGACTGAGTGGTGCAGAGAGAACTTGGAGGCCAGGTCCGCTTTGATATGTTAAATAAACACCTCAGCATTTTGACCTCTGTTTGAAACTTAACAGTTCTAGACAACTTGGTGGTATACTGCCTCTTCAGAGCTTCAGAGCTGAAAATGAGAGCTTCGAAGCTCTCATCTCTTGGATACTCTCACCTCTCATCAGCTGGAATTTGTTCCAACTTCTGCCATCTAAAATGAATATTTTAGTTTCCCACATCTAGCTACGCAGCCCCTTCTGTCTGTACCAGGCCTCCAGTTATCTGTTTACTCCAGCTACCCCAGCTAACACCACGACTCCATAGAGTCAACTTCTCTTCATGTCAGAGCTTGTCCATTCTTTCACGAATAGCTTAGTGAGCACCAATTTCCATATTTTCTACATATCCTTCCTTTTATTTGTATTATGCATATCATGTCTTCTCACTGTCAAGGAAAAAAAAAAAAGGAAATCAAAGTCACTCACTCACCAACAACAAAAACAGTTTCTGTGGCTGGTTTAATGTTTATCTTGTTTTTCTTCCTGTGTAAAAATTTCTAACAAACAATTAAAAAATACTCTCCATTCTAATTCAGAAACATATAATTTTTTCACTAACTTTGTAACAAGTTTTTGCTTTCATTATTCTTTTAAAATTGACTGCCTGTAAGATATGAGTCAGGTGTAGAATGGCTGCTTAGCATGTGTAAGACCTTGTCTTTCATCAGAAGACAAACCCAACAAATGGAAGAATGACAAAACATATTGACAAAACATATCTTTCTGAATTTTCTGAGACATTTCATAAACAGTTTTCACATTCCTGCATTGAAATGGAAGCTTCAAAGACAGACAGGAAAAGAATCACACAGAATGTGAATTGCATCAATTCTGTAACAGTAAGTGGCTTGTTTTCCTATTGAAGTCCAGGTGGCTGCTCTTCATACTTTCAGCAAAGACCTTTCAGAAAAGGTCATTTTTCAATGACCTTGAAACCCTGCAGGACTCTGTTGGTCCCTGCCTCTCATCCTCAGCTTGCCTTTTCATCTGTGCATGCATTACACTCTCCTTCACGTTACCCTTCTTTTCTTTCCTAAAACATGCAAGTTGCTTTTTCCTGGTGTGCTTTTTATTCTTCACAACAACCTCAGGTGATTACTTACTTCATTCTTTGTATTATTATGAAATCACACATCATTTTAGAGAGGTCTTTTGCTGTGATTTCGATATGGACTGAGGTGTCCAGGGGAAGCTGTGATCTCATCATGACCACACTGGGTGGTAGTGTGGACTTCCAAGAAGTAAAGCTTAGTACAAATTAATTAGGTAGGTCATTGAATGTCCTGACCTTGGAAGGGATAAACAGTTCTCATGGAACCCTAATTTATTTCTTCAAGAAAATAATACTTTAGGTCTAGATAGATGTTTTAAGTTTATAGAGATGAGATATGATAGATATTGAGTTTCATCCAGAATTTTAGACTCACCAAGATAGGAAAATGTTTTCTTCAAGGTTGCCAAATACAACCAAAACACTATGAATGTAACATGAATATAATTTCAGATTGTTCTGTGGTTCTTCTTACTGTATGTAGTTTATTTTATATATGTGTAATAATATAAATGTACATGTAAAAATAATAATTAAAAAAGATAAAAGAGTACTGTAAAAACCACAATTGATGAGGGTGAGGAATGTCTCAGTAGGTTAAAATTCTGGTTATACAAGCATGAGGATCTGAGTTCATATTGGCAACACTTATATACACGTATTTGCCATAATGACACATACACAAAGAAGACCAAAACAGAAGGAATCATAGGGTTTGGTGATTAGCAAGTCTAGCCCCAACTATTGAGAATCCTTGCCTCAAAAACTAAGGTAGAAGGTAATTGAGGAAGTTATACCTGATGTTGACCTTTACAAGGAATGCATAAATACATTCATGCAGCACCTATATCCCTATGCATGAGAGAGAGAGAGAGAGAGAGAGAGAGAGAGAGAGAGAGAGAGAGAGAGAGAGAGAGAGAGAGACAGACAGACAGACAGACAGACAGACAGACAGAGACAGAGAGACACACAGAGAGATATGGAGAGACAAAAACAGAGAGACAGAGGCAGAGACAAATGGAAAGAAAAACACAGACAGAGAGAGAAGAGAGAGAGACAGAGAGAGAGAAAGAGAGAGAGAGAGAGAGAGAGAGAGAGAGAGAGAGAGAGAGAGACAGACAGACAGACAGACAGAGACAGAGAGACACACAGAGAGATATGGAGAGACAAAAACAGAGAGACAGAGCAGAGACAAATGGAAAGAAAAACACAGACAGAGAGAGAAGAGAGAGAGACAGAGAGAGAGAAAGAGAGAGAGAGAGAGAGAGAGAGAGAGAGAGAGAGAGAGAGAGAGAGAGAGAGAGAGAGAGAGAGATCTTAATAACTGGATTGACCCCTTCTCACCCATTTCTATCCTTATGGTCTCCCACTCTTTCATGTTCTCCTATAGTGAGCTACAGGGTATCTCATGATTCAGCTTAAAGTGGTTTGATCTAGCACTGACACCATTGTATCAAATGCTATGTTGTTGAAACTCATAAGCTTCAAAACTGTGAGCCAAGTAAACCACTTTCTTAAGATAAAGTGCCTTTAATATGGTATTTTGTTTTAGTTACAGAATACTGATAGTACATATCTTCTGTATGGTTAATTTATCTCTGCAGTCACACTTTATAAATATATTCCATGCTTCACAGTCAAATATTTTGTTTTATAACCACTACTTTTCTTTAGGCATTTATTTGTTCAGTTGATGTTTGACTTATTGACTGTGCTTCTGCAGGAGTCAGGACAATGTAGGTGTGTGTTTATCTAGTGTTGTAATCCTAGTACACATAACCTATACTTAGTAAAGAAATAAACCAGTAAGTAATAAGCACATATTTGAGGTGTTAGTATTATTTTGCCTTGGAAATACTTCCTACTAATTCCACTGAATTAAGGATTCAAGTGAACTTTGCAATTGAGGGCTCCTTCTGGATTTGGCCATGACAGTCATTTCTCTATAATAATATAATGGACTTTCTTATCATTTGCTCATTGGAAGATCTAGTTTCTGAAAACAGGTACTAGTTTTGTTTACCTCTGCTTCTTGTTATGGTAGCAAGGCCATTATTTGTACTCACTACTTTGTTAATGAGTGAATGCTCTGAGATTTGTAGTGTCAAATTTAAATTACCCAGAGTCTCTATGAAGGGTTTCTCATTTAGGTAATGGAGAATATTAGCATTTTATTTTATTAAATTTTTGGATAGCATTGTCTATTCCTGACTTCTGATCACTAATTGCCTGGCATATATACCCCAAATCAAAGATATTGTGTCAATTAATTCTACCATCCTCACCTTTTCATTTGACTTCTCTCTTACTAGGAACTCCAAAGAGCTCATCTTCAAAACAAGCTTAAGCTTAGGAAAGTATTAGGTCATAAACATTGTTATTCATTATTTTCTATGGAAACAGCCAAATTTCTATTCTTTCTGCACAGCGGCTTAGTGACTATAAAATACCTATACATCTTTTTAATTCACCGTGAATATCATTAAATTTATTGGATTGTTTAAAGACCAATGTGATCATTTTAGAACAGTTCAAGCATGTCATTATTAAATGCATATTTATAAATTATAGTTTGTCATTTCTATAACAAACAAATTAAAAATAAGACTGTTACATATATGTGGTACTGAGGAGGTAGTTCATTGATAGAGTGTTTGCCCAGCATGCACAAGGTCCTAGGTTTGATTCTCCAGCAATACAAAAAAACACATAACAAGAGAAAGTTAGAAAATACAATAATTTTTAAAAGAAAAGTGCGAAAATGAGTTATTATTAAAGCAGTTCTTGAAAGTAGTTTGAATATTGTTCTTGGAAAACATCACAATAGAATACTTGAAAATAATTGGGTGATATCTTTCAGTGATAATTTCCATTGAAATGTGAAAGGTATACAACAAAGAGCAACAAAATAAAAACAGGCAAGGATTGCACATTTTACTGAATGTTAGGTTAAGCATCTTAGTGACTTGTGTGTCTAGACCTCTTTTCTCAGTCCCCATCTTACTTACTAACCTTTCCTGAAGAATGTGGCTCTCCGTAATATCTCAAATGTAATGTGCTAACTTTCTCCTGGGTGAAGGCAATTATTTCTTCTTTTTGTACTGAATCTGACAGAATTATATATTTAATAAGAGATGATATTTTTCCTTTATGTATTAGTGTATTTTCCCCTTACTCTAGTGAAATTTAATCCTTTGATTGATTTTGGTTTACACGTTTATTATAAGAAATTTGAATTTCTTTGTTGATTCTACTCCAAGTTAAGACATATATCCTCCCTCCTTTTCAAGCCATCCCATTGGAAGTATGCCTTAAGATATTCTTAAAATACTTAAAAAGTAATTTTTAATCTTTCCAAAACCAAATTTTTCTGCGACAGTGCAGAATCCTGCCTTTATAATAATAATCCAAGCATTAAGTTTTGAGACAATTGTCATGGCGTCTGTTATACATATGTGAAATGTAAGAGGCAGCCCAAAGCCTATCTTGTTGCCCAGGTCTCTTCAACTGCCCTTGTCTGTGTAGCAAAATGTGACTTTCTTCCATACCCACACCTCTATGTAACAAAGTCTAACTTCCTTCCCTACCATAATTTCCAGTGAACAACCTCTAGAAAAGAGTAAAGCAGGAGATGGGAATCAGGGATACAGTGAGTGTTTAGATAATTTAGAAACCACAAGCATATTTCTCTTAACATTTAAAATACTTTCTTTTTCCTCAGAAAAACAATCCTTTTTCCAGGATAGATGTATTAAGATGAAGTGACTGATTGAATCAAGAATAAAAAGAAAAAGTTTGAGATTTAGCTAATTACTGGAACAGTTAATATCAGTGATGATGATCTCATGCTGTGCAATCCACAAAATCCAGACCTGCAGTATATTTTGGTTTAATTATGTATTCAAATTCATTCAGATTTAACTGAGAAATCACTTACTACTGCATGAAAACATGGACTATCCTTTTAACATTTTCAAGTGAGGTTGTCAACTCTGTTTTACCCTATGTGAAATGTATGAGCTCAAATGATTTGGATTGTAAATCATCTATATTCCTGTAATTGATTGTAGCCCAGTAAAATGGAACTTACTGTGAGCTGTCATCTGAGCTCAAGAGAATTTGGAGATAGTCTATGAAATGGAAATGTTAATGTGGAGAGGCTACTGGAGATGCAGAGAAATACTAAACATAGAAGAAAAATGATTTATCAAATGCAGTATATACCAGAATCTTGTTGTAACACTAAAAAAGACTATGGTGTTTAAGAAAAAAAATATTTTAACAGTATGGGAGTTGTACGCTTGAACTATGCTTTTTATTTTCATTCAAAATAATAATTTCATAATAAAAATTCAGGGCATTATCCTACCTGGCATGTTTTAAGGAGATTTGAATTCTATATTACATAAATTAGAATATTATGAAACAAAACAGAAGTGACAATACTGGAATCTTATTTAGTATTTTAATACATAAAAAATAATGCAAATTAAAATCTTACCTTGTTTGCTATTGTGATGAGTAATGTGTGCTTATTAATTATGTGTACTAGGATAATGCCAATTATGGAGCTTCTACTACTGATTTCCTTTATTGTGACAAATATATAATTTGTATATTAAATAAAAATTAAGTAATAAAAGAATTAGTGACATTTCTAATATTAAACTAGTGACTTAGTATTTTTCATTGTTTTGGTTGTGCTTCTGTTGAACTTGATTCCTGCAAGGGACAATGAGCTTGACTTCAGTGATTTTGCTGTTTAGCAGATTAGCCCCAGGACATCCACATTTTACTGCTGGAACACCATCTGGACTTTGTTCAAAATCCTCCTTCTCCTGAATTGTAGTCGCCTAATGTCTTTCCTTGTATAAACACTGTAAATTATCTACGCTCAATAGGGACCGCTATCACTTTGTAAGTTAGGTTATTTCAACCTTTCAAGACACAGCTATGGAATGGGAATGTTCCAATAGCCCACACATTTTTTTTAGTTGTTGTTACAATGTGCATGTTATGTAAAGCGTTTCACACTGAGATGTTTTAACATGCTTGGATTTGTGCTTAGTGTGATATTCTGATTGTTTCTACTCCTAAAAGTTGAAAATTATTTTAAAAACTACAAAGTGGACATGGTAGTATTTTTAATCCTCATAATCACATCATTTGGTCATTTGATGCAGGAGGATTGAGAATTTGATGCCAGTTTGGGCTACACAGAAAAATTCTGTCTTTGAAAACATAATTAATTAAAGCAAATAACGAAATAGTAAAGTGTAGTAATTGAAGTCAGGCAGATTAAACAGGATTGGCAGGAATTAATTTCTATGTTTCACTTTATCAGGTAGAGATGTAAAAGTAACATTAACTTTTCATTTTTCCATCTCTGCTCTTCCTAATCAGGGAAGTGTCCTCCTTTGGCAGCGGGCAGGTCTGGAATGTATTAAGAATGTATTATACTTACCTCAAGGCAATTCTCTGTGTTTATAAGGACGGACAATAGAAGTTGCCCTCTTGGCTCTAACAATTTGAAGCCCCTACTCCAATTCTTCAGGGCCCAGTGGCTCCTCCTTAATTTTTGTTGGACCCACAAGTAGACTTTACATTTCTCCACCTACTAGAGTTTTGATTCCATAAATACAGGGGATGGCATGGAGGTGTAATTTGTGGTCTTAGTTAATATGACTCTGGAAGAGTGCCAACATTCTCCACTTTCTTCCTCGGTATAACAGTAACTAAAAAGCTTATTAGACTCACCTTAGAAAGGCAACTAAATAGTTAGGCTAAGGTGCTGATATAAAAAAAGAAGTTTTAAAAGTGATTACTTACCTTTCAAGTAATAATCTTAAAGGAGAGAAAATTGAACAGGTAAAAGAAATGTAATAAAACTCTGAGATGTGGCTGCCTTATGAGTGAGAACTGAAGGATTCTTCCAACCATTTTATCTTTAAAATAGGGTATTCCAAAATAAGTCTGAGAAAACTAGTATCATTAGGGCATAGTATCATTAATGATTAATTTGGAAGGCAGGGACAAGTGGATATTTGTGAGCTCCAGGCCAGCCAGAGCTACATTGTGAGACCTTTCCCCGCCCCCACCCTGAAAAAGAAGTAAAGAAAGGTGGGGGTTGAGATATCTCAGTGGTAGAGCAATTGCCTAGCATACTGTGTTAAAATCTTTAACACTATTTAAAATAAAAGAGGAATAAAGAGAGATGGAGTAGGGGTGAATTAACATTGATATAGTACCTATTGTGAGCCCTGACCAGAGGTAGATATGTGTCCTTTGCAAAGAGAGGAATCCTGTGTGTAACATGTTGTTAGCTCTGCCTGGGAGACAAGAAAATCATGGATTCTAACTGGAGGAGTAAAGATGAGATTTGAGTTTCACGTGACTTCTACCAAAATCTTTTTATCAAAATGTTCATAAACTGTCAGAGCGTAAAATAAACTTAGGGACTTTTCCCATCTACAGACATTTGATTGTAAATAGGCAAAGTTATGGAGACAGGGGTGAAAGTCAGAGGATTGGAGGTGACAGAGATGTGTGTGCTGCCTTTAGTTATTGGAAATTCACTACAGAAGTAGTGGTCACTTGAAAACTTTTCAAAGAGATTTCCCTCCACTTTAAAAAAAAAAATCTAATCTTATCCATGACACTAGGGACACCTAGACAAGACATTTGAGGATCTACCAAAGCTATGAGGAGATATATTAGTAGGGCTAAACTTGAAACAGGGGATACTATGCCCCAAATAGTATACAGTTATGAAAATTGTGATCAACTCAAACCACAGTCTACAGGGAAAACTTAGAGTCTTACATTAGAAGACCATGTGTAAACATCAATTACACAGTGCCAAAGGTGGGACTGTGGGTAGGGTCAGAGGTCAAGAATTTGAAATCATGTGAAGATGAGAGAGGAAAAAAGTCTAATGGGTGAAAGCTGAAGGCTGGAAGTGAGGTTTGGCATAAACTCTTCAGATCACAGTGGAAATGCTCACATTCTTCTCTGAAGATGGGTCCTATTATCTAGGGAGAAAGCTCTGACTTAAAGCTGAAGACACTGTTAATGTTGGTATTTGATTTTCAGCATGATGTGGTATAATGCAATCTATGCTTTTACAATAAGAAAACTGAATCTGTGATTGGCTTAGTTTTCAGTAACACTGAATGTGGTTATGTAGTGCAAGCTTCAGCATAGTTCATGGAAATGCCTCTATTGGATGTTTGGACACCACAGACGTAAAGGAACAAAATTCTCCTAATTTCCACAAGCCCAGATTTGGATGAAAGCTGGGACTTAAAATTTCTATAATGATGTCTTGCTCCACAGCAAAATGTTCAGCCAATTAAGTAAAGTTTCTTCTGTTTCATTAGTATGGCAGCTCTCAGGGCAGGGGGACAAGAAGTGTCACTACAGGAATAAGTGCTGTAATGGTACCTATTGGGTCTAGTCTTTGCTTCCTATGGTTCTGCAGCTATAGGCAGCATCTTTCAAGTGGATGGACTTATTTACTGTCACATGGAGAGTCACAAAACTTGGTGGGCAGGGATCTCTAATCTGAGTGAAAAGAGTTGGTGTCTGATGGTCTTTGCTCTTTTATTGTTTGCTCAAATCATGGTCCCTGATTGTACTTCACCAATGTAGGCAAATCGCACTTAATAAATTATGAAGCTCATGTAGATTACAATAAAATAGATCTAGATCTTTCTATTTGAACCAAAGTCCTCCTACATGAGACTTCTGAAGCTGTTCTTTCTGTTTCCTATAATAAATTGTATTTGTGGTGTTCTGAGCAAGGATACAGTGAATTTCTCTGTGGCATTCTACCTAGTGTTCATAGGATGCCTTTGGTTTTTCCATACTAAATAGACAGAGCTGCAAAGTATCTAAATGACTGGGTATGATTTTGACTCCTTCATCAGAAATTATAGCTAAGTCCAGGTCAGTCTGACATGAAGAGAAGTCAATTGCTGGCAAATGACCTTATTTCTGACAGACACTCTGCAGTGGAACATGTATAACCTTACATGTTTTAGTAACATTTGATGAATGCTGATAAAATATTCTGGTAGTATTAATCTATTAAAGATGATTTTCTTTTCACTATAATAATTATGCAAAGTTTTAGAATTGAGTGATTAAGAGTAATTTCCTTGTGAAAGTCAGCCCCCACTCTCTACTCAACTGTGGAGAATGTCCTGTCCATTGGCTAGATCTGAGTAGGGGTTCGAAGTTTAATGTACATATTGTCCTTGGATGGTGCCATAGTTTGAGCAGGACCCCTGGACCCAGACCTGCCGGTCATAATGTTCTCCTTGTAGGTTTGAAGGACCCTCTGGATCTTTATATTTCCCCATTCTCCCATGTTTTTCTAACCTAGAGTCCCAGACCATGTCTCCTGGATGGGGAGGTCGGGTGGCACTCAGAGGAAAGATAGCAGGCTACCAAGAAGAGACTTGATACCTTATGAGCATATACAGGGGGAGAAGGTCCCTCTCAGTTATAGTCATAGGGGAGGGGAGTAAGGGGAAAGCGGGATGGAGGAAAGGAATGGGAGGATACCAGGGATGGGATAACAATTGAGATGATATATAAATAAATTAATTATATATATATCAAAAAAAGAATAAGTTCCTTCTTATTCACATTATTTTGTGCCCTATTCCAATGCATTGTGTGAAGTTTGGATGCTGTAAATTATTTTTCATGAGACTATATAAGTCATATTGTTAGCTGTTAAATTATCTTATTCCAGAGATAATTCTACCATATATATTGTTGTAACAATTACATCATTTCTTTTTGTCTGAAAACAAGAAGGCTCTAGGTGTCATTGAGTGGAATTAAGTTAGGCAGGATGGGTTTCAGTCTTAAATATTACCTTAAACCAGTCACCTAAATCCCTTGTCTTTTGAGTTCTTCCTCTGAAAAACGGGTACAGACTATATGCTTTATGAAGTATGTACCTTAATCTTCTCCTGTATAATAAATTACTTTTAGAGCTTTTTTGAAACACCTGATTTAAGGTAAGCATTCACAAATTTGTCTAGTGTAAGTCAAGAGTGTATAATAAGATAAAAAAGTCTTTCTCCTATCTCAGCTAAAACCCCAATTCTAAAAGGACTGTTGTTATCAGAAGATCTTTCTAATCTTAACTCTGTTATTTCTCACATATTGTTAATTTCCTTGAATCTCACCCATTCATTCATTTGTGCGCGCGCGCGCGCGCGTGTGTGTGTGTGTATTCACTCGCATGTGCGAGATTATAGGCGCATGAGAGAGAGAGAGAGAGAGAGAGAGAGAGAGAGAGAGAGAGAGAGAGAGAGAGAGAGAGAGAGAGAGAGAGAATATGGCTTTCACAAAGAGTGTACTTACTTACTTTCTCATGTTGAGATGGCAGAGTCCAAGATGGAGAAAATGGTATCTCTGACTTGGAGAGTAGTGGAAAGTCCTGGCTGCCTGGCACAGCACTCTGCAGGAGAAACAAACTTTAGTACTAAGCCTTGAAATTTCAGTGACCATTTGATCCAGCATCTAGTAATGCTGAATCCAGCATCAGTAGGTATCATCTGTGTTATCAGGCATATAAACAGCTTTTTCTTTTATAAAATACACCATAATAATTACTTCTTTTCTGAGATTTCAGAATTTTAGTCTTTTATGTCAGTCTTTGAGTCAGCATAATTGCATTGTTCATGCAAATTTTTGAATGTCCATTCATTTTACTTAACATTATCCCATTTATAGTTGGGCTGCCTGCCATCCTTGGGTCTTACAATAGTGTTCTGAATATTTGAGAATAATTTCTGTAAGAATACAATTTTATATCTTTTGGTTAAATGTAAAAGAGTAGAACATCTGGGTAAGTATATGTTTAAAATTATAAGAAACACCATATCCTCCCTAGAATTCATCAGATTGTTTCTCATCACTACACCAATGCATGGATTAGATCTATATCTCACAGATTTAAGGTATTTACATAATCTAATTGTTTCTTAAATTGGTGTACTACAGTGATAGTTCATTCTGGTTGTAATTTACTTTCTTAGGTGTTTTTTTTATCAGTCTTTTCCTTGTTGGTGAAAGATCTTATTTAAAATTTTGTCTACGAAAAATTAGGTTGCTTATTTTATTATTACAAATGTTTTTATAAATTCTGAATTATATATCATATTAGATTTATGATCTGTAAGTATTCTGTTTTGTGGTTTATTTTTATTATTTTTATTATTTTTATTGGTTTTAATTATGTGTTGGTAAGTGTGTCTGCACAAGGGAATGTGCAAACAAGTGCCCTGGAGCTGAAGTTACAAATAGTTGAGAGTCCTGTGATGGAAGTTCTGCGAACCAAATTCAAGTCCTTTAAGAGTAGCAGGTGCTCCCAAATATTGAGACATCTTCCCAAAGCCACCCCCGCAGCCCACACACCACCACAAAAGCCCAGCTCTCCAGTCTGTAACTGTTGAAGAACTACTAGCCCTCCTTAACTACTGGGACCATCTCACACCTGGTCGTCATCCCTTCACCCCTGGCATGTAACTGCTGATACACCCCTCCATCTCCCACAACCCACACCATCTACAGGAATGGGCTTATAACTACTGAGACACACCTCCTCTAGTTTGTAACCACTAAGGCACATCCCAGCCCACTGACTACTGAGTCATCCCCTCCTTTCTAACTGCTGAAACATTCCCCAAAACCTACACCATCCTTCCACACAATCTTCCTTCCCCCAGGCTTGTAACTGCTGAGACACTCTCCCAGTCCTAGGCTTGTAACAGTTGAGTCTCCAGCAACTGACCTCTTCACTTTTAAAGTATATTTGAAAGGGCATTAAAACCAGTATCTATAAATTCTTGTTCCTCAGTTTTTGGTTGTTTTTTTGTGCCCTGTGGTGGTTTGAATTAAGAATTGTCTTAAAGGCTCATATTTTGAATGCTTAGTCACCAGGGAGTTGCACTATTTGAGAGGGATTAGGGGACTCTTGTGAGAGTAGGTGTGGCCTTCCTGGAGGAAGTGTCTCTGGGTATGGGCTTTAAGGCTTCCAGGGCTCAAGCCAGGCCCAGTTTCTCTCCTTTCTTCCTGCTGCCTGCAAATCCAGATCCAGAACTATCAACTTCAGAGAGATGGTTCAGTGACTAAGAGCAATTGTTGTTCTTGCAGAGAACCTGGGTTCAATTCCCAGTATGGCATAGCAGCTCACAACTGTCTGTAACTACAGTTCCAGGAGATTTCATGCCCTGACATAGAAGTACATGTAAACAAAATGCCCATATATAAAATAAAAATATTAAAAAATTTTTGGGTTAAAAAAAATAAGAGCTCTCAACTTCTCCAGCACCATGTCTACCTTCATGCCACAATGCCCCTCATTATGAGGACAAAGGACACTCATCCTCTGAAACTGTGTGCCAGCCCAGTCAAATAAATTTTTATAAGAGTTGCCATAGTCATGGTATCTTTTCATAGCAATTGAACACTAAATCATGCCCGGAGAAAATTTCACCTTTCCCAAAGTAAAATCATTTTGTTTTGTGCTGGAGTTTAATTTAAATAGATTTGTTAACTAGTTTCTTAATGGGAATGCAAGAAGTAGGGTTTGACTTTAAAAGCAAAATTATTTTCATCAGTTCTTTACAAGGCACAGGGAAAGAAGCATTATGTTAATTTTTATATGTCATCCACATGTGGCATAAGTAGTATAAGAGGTATGGCACAAATACACAAATATTACTATTACTCACAATTTTCTCTTTTAGGGTTCTAATAAAAATAATTCTAGGGTTAAATATTTTTTGATAAAGGTTCACCATATTTTCCTCATTTAATTTCTTAATACTATCCAGCCCTTTCCCATTCCTGACATCTCTGACCATTTTATTGTGTCTGTGCTTAATTTATAGTCTCCTGAAGGAATATCTCCCAGAAAAATATGCTTATCTGGTTAAAAGCTATAGCATATTAGACTGTGAGTTTTTGATACTGCAGAAAGCTGCATAAACCAAGTTCTTAAATCAAATAATATATTCAAAATATTTTATAGATAATTAATTTTAAAACAATGTTAATCTATATTGTAGTTATACTGTCTTTTTTCAAATATATATATAGTTTTAAAATGTTCATCACCTTGAAAACCACTTTCCAAACTGTTAATTTTTTTCCCCTCAAACAGTTTTTATTCCCTAAGACTGCATTTCAGTTTATACATAAACTGAATTTTACATTTTACAATTAAAGTGAATGTGAGTCCTGGTGCTACTTCCTCAAACAAAAATTTTTCTTGCTTAACAAGAGAGAGAGAACCTGTTTGGCATTCTGCAGATGTGAGGCCTCTGCAGATAATATATCTTAGCTGGTCTGAGTTTTGGTTTTGTTGCATAAAAGAACTAAGCTGGGGAGGGATTTGTGATTTTTGAATTCTAGAAATAGTATGATGGGAAAAAAAAACCCTAATGATCCCCAACAGAGTTCAGTGTTTTTGTGAGATCTGTTGGGAAAAACAGAGGGCTGTTTTCCCCCTGCTATGAATCTCTTGCTTTTCTTAGACTCTGACATACAGTACTGGTGAGAAGCAGTGTGCCTGTGGCTTGTTATGTTTCATTAAACAAATGTGGGCAGATAAGTGAATCCCAAGCACCAAAGAATGTAGCACTACAGTTTGTGTTCATTTTCACTTATTAGAACGTCATATTTCAATCTCATTTCCCTTTTATCTTTCAAATTAGTAAAGTAATAATTTAATGTAAAAGCCACATATCTTTCTTTGGAATGATTTAACATGTTCCCAAGTGAAAATGATTTTCTGTGAATGACATACATTATTCTCTTCTTTAGCTTTCTGAGATTTATCTTTACTCCCTGCAGCCTGCTTCCCCCCTCCCCTCTCCATGTTATTTTGAATATATTGCACAAAAGCAGTTGGAATATCTTAATGCATTACGAATCCAAATGCCATCATTTGCTTCACTAAAATCTCTTATCTATAGTGGGTATCATCCTAGGGAACAAGCCAATTTTGATGGAATTTTAACTTCCTAGAGTCACTAGCACATTTTCCTGATAGGAATTTTGTAATCCATGCTGGTAAATACAGTGGTAAAGAAGAGGAAATGGGGTAGCAAGAGAGATTTTTGAGATTTTAGTAAAGTTCAGTCAGACTGGAAATCTTACAAAAGACTCAGAACAACACCCTTGGCCTTTATTGAGCACTCACTAAAACCAGGGTTATTTATTGAGCACTCAATATGTTGTAGGCATCCAGAACATACCTTTCATAATTGCCCTTACTTGGTTATTTGTTTCCTATGAGACAAGGACTCTTTACCTCTATAGAAGAGAAATAAAGGAACAAATTTGATTCATCCAAGGTTGCACAACTAATAAAGAGGAGAGGAGTGAAGTAAATTCATTTTTTCTACTTCCTGTGTGCATCCCAAATTTGTATCTGCAGTCCTGCCACCAACTGTTAAGAACATGTACTTAGGAAAATTCTTTTCATTTTCTTTAAGATTACTCTGAAATCTCAGCTGTGGTTTTGGGTTTAGGTTTCTTTGATAATTTATAGTTAATCTCAATCTCTCTCTCTCTCTCTCTCTCTCTCTCTCTCTCTCTCTCTCTCTCTCTCTCTCTCTGTGTGTGTATGTGTGTGTGTGTGTCTCTGTCTCTCTGTCTCTGTCTGTCTGTCTGTCTGTCTGTCTGTCCGTCTGTCTCTCTCTTTCTCTCTCTCTCTCTCACACACACACATTCACACACACACATCTGTCCCCATCCCCATTCTTCATCCTACCTACCCTCAAAGAAAATCCTTGAAATTGTATTCTGGGTTTTTTTTCCATGTTACTTTGTAAATAAAATGAAATAGAAACAGAGGGGTATCAGGCTCAAGCCAGCGTGAAATTTGCCCTGTTAAAGAGCCAAACCTCAGTGACAGTCCCCCAGGAGCTTGCAAGAATAGGGGATGTGCACAGTGCCACCTCTCTCGACAAGCCCCATCTTTATGGCTGCTAGGATCCTGCTTTGATTGTGGCTGCATCATTTTACAGGGACTGAAGATTAGCTTTCCAGCATGCAGTGTTCTACAAACTGGAAATGGCTGTGGTTAGAGATGTAGACATTTTATTTAAAATTTTAAAAAGAGTGTGATTCCTCTCCAGGTCCAATTCCCAAAATATTTATCTATCTCTGATGTTTTGTCTTAGAAAGGGCACACTGTTTTGTGGTCTGAATTTCATTACATTTGATTTAATAAGCAATACTTTTGATGTAATAGAAGGGATAATATGCTTGCAGGTAGTATTTCTCCCACCCATAGTTATCAGCTCTCTTTACCAGCCATTTTGTTCAATTTATGTTGGGACATGCTAAATGTCAGGTAAATTTTAGTTCTTCTCAAACTTTTCACTGAAAACTTTAAATGTATGTTATTTGCATAAAATGCTCTTCACAGTTTGTGATGATTCTATCCAGTCCTGCCATTGTTTGATGGCATTCCCAAGTAATAAAGTCTTGTTAAGTAGGAATGTGTGAAAAAGACAACTTTCCAGTTAACTCAATTTCACAGTTAATTCTGATATAACATCATATCTTTTTTGGTTCATATTTGAGACAATATTTTTATTTTTCTTCTTCCTTCCCTCTCTCCTTCCCCTCCCTCTCTTCCTTCCTTCCTTCCTTCCTTCCTTCCTGCCTTCCTTTTCTTCCTTTCTTTTTTAAAATAGATTTACTTCTCATACAACACAACCAGGTCACAATTTCCCTTCCTGCCACTCCTCCCAGCTCCTTCTCGCCACCTCCCTTCTTCCCCAGAGCCACTCCTTCTCTGTTTCCTTTTAGAAAAGAACAGGACTCCAACCAAGAAAGGTCAAACACCCAAACAAGACAAATCAAAATACAATAAGACAAGACAAAAGTCCTCATATGGAGGCTGGAATGGGCAATGCAGTAGGAGGAAAGGAGTCCTAAGATCAGGCAAAAGAGTCTGAGATACATCTCCTTCCACTCTTAGTGTCCCCCAAACCACTAAGCTAGTGGACATAACATATATGCAGAGGACTGCTTCAGATGCTCATAGGAGAGTTGTTTGCTACAAGGAAGTATATTGCTGCTGGTTGAGGAACTCTGGTTTCTCTTTTTATTTCCTTGCAATTTCTGTGGGCTTGTCACTGGGTGTCTCTGAGCTTATTTTTGTATTCATTTGTGGGCTCAAATTCTGGCTTCTTTAGATACCACTTAACCTGAGCAACTTCTTTATCTTCTATATGCTCCAGTTCCACCATCTGTAAAAAGAATAACTACCTCAAAGGAATAGTATCATGGGAAAATACATAAAATCATACTAGTCATTAATAATCTTTCAACTCTTAGTTCTTCCTGGCTCTGAAAAGATACTTTGACAATGGCCTTTCTTTTTATAACTACAACATAATAAAGATTATTTTATGTCATTTGCATTTCTTTTGTAGAGACAATTTACTTGTATTATAGGAAAAACATTCATAGGAAGTTAGATCTGGATTAGAGCATTTGATGTCATTTAACAAACATGTTCTTATAGAGACACAGATACTTTAGTTAGATAGCTTAGTCACATTCACTAACTCATGGGCTGAAATTTTAAATGGTTTTTTTTTTGATTTTTAAAAAGTCCTTATGAATCTATGTTGTTACTTCAATGACTTTGCACTTTGGCTGATGTTGCAGTGTAGGGGTGGTTGATTGTCTAGCTACCTGATTAGACTGTTATCTTGATTCTTCCCTGTTTTGCTCCTTGTCCCTCTTTCTCCCCAAAGATGAGCATGGCAAAAGAAGAGAAAATCTCATTTGTTCTCTGGCTATCAGGCCCCCTCTTAGCCATCTTCTCCACCATGGAAAGGTGGTGTAGAAAGGTTACATTTTAAGGCCTCCAAAGTGAACACTTTGACCTCACTGCTGAATCACTTTTCCAGAAAGTGTCATGAGATCATGTGTCACTTTAATGAACTTCTGGCCTGGTCAAGCTGATGTAATGTGTTATTCTCTTTTAGGTTAAAATATGTCCTCTCTGAAAGCAAACACTATTTCCAGTGTGTTTGAGAGATTTTATTTCTTTCCTGAAGAAAATTAAGGTGTATATGAAATAATGAATCACAAGAATTATCAGTCTCTTTTTATTAACATATCATGTTTTAATAACATATTAAAACAATGTTACAATTCATTGAAGTGAAATTGTTTATCATGCATATTTGTCTCATTAATTAGAAGCTGCAATTTGATTAGAGAATTGTTTCAGATGATTGTCCAGTTTGTTGTATATATCTAAATATCAAGTTTTATTGCTTTAAAAGTGGGTACTTTATTCTTACTAAATATACTATGACAGGTTTCTTACAACTTTGTTTTACCATAAATATTTTAATATTAATTTTTAATCACTTAAGGATTTAAAATGTTTAGGCCTGTAATGCTAACTCACTAAAAAGATGACAAATAACTTTAAAAATCAAATTATATATTAAACTATATTAATATATTAATATGAATTTTAATTATGGATCATATTAGATGATGAAATACTACAAAATTATAAAAATAGTGTTTTTTTGGCTTAAACTCATCAATGTAGGAGGTGAAAATTAGGACACCTAAACCTTGAAAGGACCAAACCACAGACTTATAGCACTGGGCAAGCAGGGGGAGGAGGGGGAGGGAAGAAAGGAGGAAGAAATTCCAGAAATTAAATTAAAGTGTGAGATTTTGCTATTGTGTGTAATGAACTCACAAATAGAATTCTGTCATATTTTTATAGATCTCCACAGAGATATTATATAATTCACAACTTGCAGTTATACAACTTAAAATTAAAATGCTAAATTAACTCATGCTCTATTTCTATAACAAAATATTTGCATGTGGGGACTTACAAAGAAAGGTGTATTTGGTTCACACTTCTGAATGCTGAAGGGCATGGCAGTACAGATGCTAAGCCTTGGTGAGGTCTTCATTGCAGATGGCATCCAAACAGCAGTGCACATGTGGAAGATGTCATACAACAAGTGTGTGTGTGTGTGTGTGTGTGTGTGTGTGTGTGTGTGTGTGTATGTGTACTCGCTTGCATGTTACAATTTGTGTGTGAAGATCAGAGGATAACTTTTGGAATTGGTACTCTCCTTGCACCATGTGTGTCCCCTGGATTGAACTCGTTATTAAGCTTGTTAGCAAGCCCTTTACCAGCTAAAACATCTTAATAGTTCCACTCTTTCTTTTTTCACAATTCATTATTGTTAGATACTGAAAACTGATGTCCCAACAATGGTCAGGATTTGTGATGGGGTACTGGATATTTGAAACCATCACTATTGACTCTGAGAAAAATGTTTTTATTTTGGTTGTTTTTTTTTCCCTATACACCTTGGAAAGGGTGACATCCTGAACTTTTACCAGCCACCCTTTCATTACTTCCAAGAATATTTATTAGGTGTGTGTGTGTGTGTGTGTGTGTGTGTGTGTGTGTGTTCTTTTGATTAAGGAAAGCTGAGATTGAGATGAATTGCCATAGAGTATGAGAACGTGCTTGCTTGTGGTTTCAACTAAGGAAGATCTTCCTTGACAGATTCCTGTTTCTGACCTCCCACTATGGTTTGAAGGAACTTCTAGGGGAAAGACATTTTTAGGAAAGTTATAATGACGAGGATAGACAACATTTCTGAGGTCCTTACAGCTTTCCTATGTATTACTCAATTGACTGTTATAAAAACCCCATTAGTTAGAGTTTACAATTACTCATCTTATGGATTCTAAAATGAAAGCAATAATAAAAGTAACTACAAAGCATGGCCATCAAGCAAGAGTTGGGTTCTTAACCCAGATAGACTGACTCTACAGCTTAAGCAATACTATCTGTTCACTTGGAAACTTTCATAGGAACAATGAAATCTGGGGGTGATAAGCTATAGAGGGAAGGAACTCAGAAGAGTCTGGAGGCTACCTCTGACATACCACCCAGTTTAATTTTACATCAGATCACTTTACACTGTCTGGGAAGACCATCTTGATCCTATGCTCTTTCTCAGGAGAAGAAATCTATTTTCTTTCATCTCTGCTAAGTCATGCCAATACAGTAAAGTTTGCCTTTTCTCTAACTCAATTCAATTTACAAGCAAACTAACCAAATAATCAAACAAAAAAGTGGTTCAAGGGCTGCAGATACAGCTCAGCTGAAGAACGTTTGCCTAGCATATGTCACATCCCTGTGTTTTATCCTTAACAGGGGTATGGGCAGGGTGTGTTGAAGAGAGAAACAAACTATTCAAACTGTAAAATAACCAATCATACCAAACCAAAACAGCAATAACAACAACAGAACCCCACAGAACTGGTTCCACAAAAAAATAAACAAGTACAAATCATTTTAAAGGTGAAGGGAACATTTTAGGTGGTGGAACATACAATTAATTTAAAATGTTATTTGACACATAAACAACTAAAACCAAACCAAACCAAACTAAAAACCCCTAACTACTCCAAATGAAATTACTCTAAGTAAACAACAACGACAACAAGAAGATGAAAACAGAAAAAACTAAAAAATTCTTGCAAAAACAAATCACCTTGATTTAATTTAATTCAGGGATTAATACCAAAGCAAGATAAAATTTTGGTTAAACGATCTAGCTAATTTCTACAAAAAGGTCACTTGTGTCCACGTCCCCTGACAAATTAAGAGTGCTAATCCACCCTGCTAGTTCTGTGAGTGTGATTATTTGAATGATTGATAGTTATTTAGCCATAATCCAGGTGTCCTACATCTTCAGGAAAATTAATCTTTCTGAAATAGCTTTTTTAAAAAAATGGTATTTGTGAACTCGTTGTTCACAAAAGGGGGAAGAGGCATTCAGACATGAACATACTGGGTTTGTCTTTAGTCCTTAACTTCACTTTGCCAGCTGAGAAACGGCTATGCTTCACCAGCCTAGGGTATGTTTTGTAAGTTTGGAACTTGATATTGTCAAGTCATTGTTATGTATTACTCTGGGAAGTCAACTGTGTGGTTGTCAGTGGTCTCTAGCAAGCCATCTTACCAGCTTTCCTGTGATGAACCAATAAGCAAGTCTGTAAACATTCCAGCCCTCAGCACCCTTCTCTTAGGGCAAGTACTAGTGAATCCATCATAAATGTTGCTTTCATTTTGAAGTATAATACTATGAGTAATCTTGGAAAAAAACGGTCTGTTTTTGATACCACTGAAACTCTTTTATTTAACTCAGTTTTCAGGGTAGAGATGGGACCTCTTTGTGATCACATGGATGAACAATTTAATAGGAGCAAGATGAAAAGCAAAGAAATGGAGTTGGGCATCCAGAGAGTAAGTAAGCA
The DNA here is from genome assembly GCF_903995435.1 of Acomys russatus. Lineage (NCBI taxonomy): Eukaryota > Metazoa > Chordata > Mammalia > Rodentia > Muridae > Acomys > Acomys russatus. The sequence continues at coordinate 395,250 of NC_067157.1, read as the reverse complement.
TATAAGTAAGGAAGTGTTAAAGAACACTGGGAAAGAAGCACCAAGGCCAAAGTTTCCTTGCATGAAATACAGCACAAGTTCAGGCTTTTAAACTCTAGGTACCTCTAACCTTTGCCTCTTTTATGTCTCTATTTTTTTTTCTTGTCTGACAGACCGCATGCCAGTGTGCAACCCAGAATCCCTCACCCTGGTGATTTATAGCTTACAGCTGCTTCACTGTCTCAAACATGGCAGCTGCTTTTCAGATGTCTTCAGAACTAGTGGGAGAGTGTTAATGTGAACTTGAGTGGCTACAGGAGAGGAAAAAAAAGTTGATGAAAAAAATCATCTGAGTTCAACTCCAAAGCTTTCCATTGATCTTTGCTTTCAGGACCAAGGAAAATGTTTGGTGTATTTCATAAGCTAATTGGGTGTGTGAAAGGCGACTTGACATTTGCTATTGACTGAACCTTACAAAAGTGATCACTAAGCTGGGTAATCAATAAGGTATCGATTACAAGCATGTGATTGGATTAGTCATTTGATCAATGCTGTGTACTAATATATTAACCAAATTACCAAGCAACACTTACAAGTAAAATGCTGACTCTGATTGCATTAAAAACTAGTGAGATCTAATGACCCACCAAGTGCAAGGGGTTAGTTATACAAATCAACACCCTGAAAGTATTTTTCCCCTTGAAGACTTCTTTCTTGTCAATGAAAATTCTTTCTTAAGTGAAATTCAAATTTAATTACAATTAGCAAGTAGTTTCACTGGGACACCTAATTTCCAACCAGATTTCATTCATTAGGAAGTGGGCTTTGGAACCCCAGATAAAGTAACCTATAAAACTTTAGGGGAAACTTAGCCAATATCAAAGAAGGCAACACAAAGAGGTCCATAATAGCCACTTTCGGTCTCAAAGAGAGAACCTACTGTCTCTCGATCCTTCTTACAGACCACAGATACCTTCCCAGCTCCTGTATTTTAATTAACATATTGTCTAACTCCTGTAGTTAAAGAATGGAAGAAGCAATGAGGTGCACTCAAGCATGAGCATGCATATGTGCACATGTATGAGTGTGAGCCCATTTGTGTGTATGTGCACACAAAGAATGCAGAATTGCAGCTATTAACAAAAATACCCAGAAACAGAATGTTCAATAAAGAAAATGTTTATTGTTGCTTTAGTCACTATACCAAAGAATTGGAAATAACCTCATTGTCCATCAACTGATGAATAAATAATGAAAATTTGGTGTGCATATAAAAAATAAAGAAACACTGTTGCTCTCTAAAGACGAATGAAGGCAATGAATTTGCAGGAAAGTGCATACACAAGGTCAAACAATCTCAGAAAGAAATAATCCATGTGTTCTCTCTCATATGTGTAATATGACAAATAATATATGCATATATGTAAAAAGGGTATATGTGGGAGCAATACAGCAAGAAGAAAAGAAATGCTAAATATGAGGATATGAGGAAGGACTGCATGTAGGCAGTATATTTGAGTATATATATATAAAGCTAAATGAATTTCTACTTTGAATTCTGTCATAAATTTTTTGGTGACTAGTGGTGGATAAGAGCATAAACGTAGGGGGATCCAAGATGGTGGCGAGCAGTGTGGACCGTGTTTGTAGGCTCCAGTGAACAATTCAGGGAATTGCACAGATTTCTGAGCCAGGAACACCGAGATCCCCACACCACGGCAGCAGGAGTGCTCCACGGTTTGGAGGGACCAGGGTGAGGAGGACCTGTGTGCCCCTGCACACAGGAGGAGTGTGGATTTTCTCAGATCAGAGCGGCAGCGGCAGAGGCAGCAGCAGCAGCGGTGGCAGAGGTTTGCAGCTCATAGACTTCCGGTGGAGGTGATTGGTGTGGTGGCTGGTGGGAGTTGGTGCGGGAGAGGGGACTCTGGGCAGGATTTGGGTCGCGTGGTGCCTTGGGACTGAGACTGGACTCGGCGGACAGTTCGGACCCAGAGTCCCGGGTTCCAGCCCAGCCCAGCAAGCAATTCTGCCCGAGGCACTAACTCAGCGTAGCCACACCTCCTCTGCTGTGGTGCAGGCTTGGTGGAGCTCTCAGTTCCACCCTAGGCACCACCTCAGCTCAGCGGCAGCTCCCCTGCGGTGACGCAGTCTGGGCAGAGCACTTGGTTCCACCAGTGGCGCTGGCTAAGCACACCCGCAGTTCTCCTGCTGTGACGCAGGCTGGAAAGAGGGCTCAGTTCCACCACCAGTGCTGCCTCAGCGCAGCCGGAGTACTACTGCTGTGACCCAGGCTGGGCAGAGCGCTCAGTTCCACCACCGGTGCTGGCTCAGCGCAGCCGCGGTTCTCCTGCTGTGACGCAGGCTGGGCGGAGTGCTTAGCTCCATTGGAGGCCCTGGCTTCGCCCAGCCGAAGTTCTCTTGCTGTGACCCAGGCTGGGCGGAGCGCTCAGTTCCACCTGCTCTAAGACTCTGGTTGGACACAGTGTGCAGTTTCAACCCAGAATTCATGGCTGAGATTGGCAGATAGTTCAGGCTCTGAGTCAATAACTGACCACAGCACGCACTTTGGGTCAAAAGCCCCTAGCTGAGCTTGGTGCGTAGTCCCAGCCCAAAAATTCTGGCTGGATCCTGTGTGCATTTTCGGGCCCAGAATCCCTAGCTGAGCTGGGCAGACGGTTCAGGCTCTGAGAATCTAGCTGAGTTCGGCCCGTGGTTCAGGCCCAGTGTTTCTGGCTGGACTTGGCAGGGGACACAGAAGGCTGTGGATACCTTGGCCTGACCCAGTGCTCATTCAGAGACACAGAGCGATTTCAGGACCCACAGCACAGGGGAGCTGAAGATCACTGGCTGTGAGAGTCCAAACAACAGGACTAACCCCCTAACATCCACACCAGTGAAGCATTAGAGCTCCCAGCCTAGGGAATTCGTGAGAAAACAGGTGAATCTATCGTCAGACTCCCTTCATAAAACTCTGGAAGCTACCCAACAAAAACAAAAGATGGCAAGATGTCTAAAGGACAGCGAAAAAGCATAGGCAAAAAACCTCAAAACAACATGGGGTCTCCAGGTCCCAGCTATCCCAAAGAAAACAATCCAGAGAATTCAAATACAACCGAAATACAAGAAAATGACCTCAAATCCTTAGTAATGAGGATGGTAATGGAGGAAACAAATAAAATTCGTAATCAAATGCAGGAAGATGCAGCCAAACAGGTGAGAGACATAAAAGAAGCACATAGAGTGGAACTGGAAAAATTGCAGGAAAATGCAAACAACCAAATGAAAGAAATAAATAAAACGGTTCGAGCTCTGAAGCCCTATAAAGAGGCAATGGAAGAAACTCAGGAATATACAAACAATCAGATGAAAGGAATCAAAAAGTCAGTTCAAGATCTGAAAATGAAAATGGATTCAATGATAAACACACAGACAGAAGAAAAACGAGAACGTGAGACCTCAGAGAAGAAGGTGAGCAACACAGAGGTGAGCTTTTCTAACAGAATCCAAGAGATGGAAGAACGAATCTCAGGTTTAGAAGATACAATCACAGATCTTGAAGCAACCATTAAAGAAAATGACAAATCTGGAAAACTCCTGACACAAAACATCCAAGAGATTAAGGACACCATGAAAAGAAAAAAATTGAGGATAATAGGCATTGAAGAAAGAGAAGATATCAGACTCCAAGGCCCAGAAACTATTCTCAACAAAATCATAGAAGAAAATTTCCCCAATCTAAAGAAAGAGATGCCTATAAACATACAAGAGGTCTATAGAACACCAAATAAAATTGACCAGAAAAGAAAAACTGCCTGTCACATAATAATCAAAACACAAAACATAGAGAACAAAGAAAAAAATATTAAAAGCTGCAAGGGAAAAGGGCCATATAACGATTAATGGCAAACCTATCAGAATTACACCCGACTTCCCAGCAGAGACCATAAAAGCCAGAAGGGCCTGGACAGAGATCCTGCAAACCCTCAGAGACCACACATGCCAAGCCAGACTACTTTACCCAGCAAAACTATCAATAACCATTGATGGAGAAAACAAAATTTTTCATGACAAAAACAAATTCAAACAGTACCTATCCACAAAACCAGCTTTATAGAAGGTGCTAGAAGGAAAACACCATCCCAAATGGTCAAGCTACAACCAAAACTACTCAGGAAATACATAACTATACCACGGCAAAAAAACAAAACAAAACAAAACAAAAAAAACAACAAAACAAAACTACAACAAAAAAACAAAACAAAACAAAACAAAAAAACAACAAAACAAAACTACAACAACAACAACAAAAAAACAAAACTACACAAATGCTCGACTGGAAACAACATAAAAATTAAGACTCTTAACAGTCATTGGTCATTAATATCTCTCAACATCAATGGTCTCAATTCTCCAATAAAGAGACACAGACTAACTGAATGGGTGCATAAACAAGATCCAACATTCTTCTGCATTCAAGAAACACATCTCACCCATAATGATAGGCATTACCTCAGGGTAAAAAGTTGGAAAAAAATATTCCAAGCAAATGGTCACAAGAAGCAAGCAGGCGTAGCCATTTTAGTATCGAACAAAATAGACTTTCAACCAAAATTAATCAAAAGGGATGAGGAAGGACACTTCATACTCATCAAAGGTAAAGTCAACCAAGATGACATCACTATTCTGACCATCTATGCTCTCAATACAAGGGTATCCACATTTGTAAAAGATCTGCTAAAAAAGCTTAAACCACACATCGACCCCCACACAATAATAGTGGGAGACTTCAACACCCCACTCTCACTGAAGGATAAGTCATTAAAACAGAAACTAAGCAGAGAAATAACATCATTAGCCAATACCATGGGTCAAATGGATCTAACAAATATGTATAGAACCTTTCACCCAAACAAGAAAGAATATACCTTCTTCTCTGCACCCCATGGAACCTTCTCCAAAATTGATCACATCGTAGGTCACAAAGCAAGCCTCAATAGATACAAGAGGATTGAAATAATACCTTGTATCCTATCAGATCACCATGGTTTTACGCTGCAATTCAACAACAACAGAAATAACAAAAAGCCTACATGTACGTGGAAAGTAAACAACTCTCTGCTAAATGACACCTGGGTCAGGGAAGAAATAAAGAAAGAAATCAAGGAGTTTCTGAAATTAAATGAAAATGAAGCAACAACATATCCAAATTTGCGGGATACATTGAAAGCAGTGCTAAGAGAAAAATTCATAGCACTAAGTGCCTTTAAAAAGAAATTGGAAACATCGCACATAAGCATCTTAATGACACAACTGGAAGCCCTAGAAAAAAAAGAAGCAAAAACACCCAAGAGGAGTAGACGTCTGGCAATAATCAAACTCAGGGCTGAAATTAACAAATTAAAAACTAAGAAAACAGTCCAAAGGATCAACAAACCCAAAGGTTGGTTCTTTGAGAAAATCAAAAAGATAGACAGACTATTAGCCAAACTAACTAAAAGGCAGAGAGACAGTATTGAAATCAACAAAATCAGAAATGAAAAGGGAGACATAACAACAGACACTGAAGAAATACAAAGAATCATAAGATCCTACTTTGAAGGCATATACGCCACAAAATTTGAAAATCTAAGGGAAATGGACGATTTTCTTGATCAAATTCACTTGCCAAAGTTGAATGAAGAACAGATAAACAAGCTAAATAGTACCATTTCCCCTACCGAAATAGAAGCAATCCTCAATAGTCTCCCAACCAAAAAAAAAAAAAAAAAAACCCAGGGCCAGATGGTTTCAGTGCAGAATTCTACCAGACTTTCAAGGGTGAGCTAATACCGATACTCTTCAAGCTACTCCAAAAGATAGAAATGGATGGAACATTACCAAATTCATTCTATGAGGCCATAGTCTCATTGATACCTACACCTCACAAAGACTCAACAAAGAAAGAGAATTTCAGACCAATTTCTCTTATGAACATAGATGCAAAAATACTAAATAAAATACTTGCAAAACGAATACAGGAACACATCAAAGATATCATTCATCATGACCAAGTAGGCTTCATTCCAGGCATGCAGGGATGGTTTAATATACGGAAATCCATCAATGTAATCCACCATACAAACAAACTGAAAATAAAAAAACCACATGATCATCTCTTTGGATGCAGAGAAAGCATTTGATAAAATCCAACTCCCATTCATGTTTAAAGTTTTAGAGAGATCGGGAATACAAGGCACTTTCCTCAACATAATAAAGGCTATATACAGCAAGCCAATAGCCAAAATCAAAGTAAATGGTGAGATACTCCAGGAAATTCCTCTAAAATCGGGAACAAGGCAAGGCTGCCCACTCTCTCCATATCTCTTCAGTATAGTACTCGAAGTTCTAGCCAGAGCAATAAGACAACAAAAGGAGATCAAGGGTATCCAAATGGGAAAGGAGGAAGTCAAATTATCCCTCTTTGCAGATGATATGATAGTGTACATAAATGACCCTCAAAACTCCACCAGAGAACTCCTAAAGCTGATAAACACCTTCAGCAAATGGCTGGATACAAAATTAACTCAAAAAAGTCTGTAGCCTTCCTATACACAAATGACAAGCTTGCAGAGGAAGAAATTAGGAAAACCACACCCTTCACATTAGCCACAAGCAATATAAAATATCTAGGAGTTACCCTAACTAAGCAAGTGAAGGACTTGTATGAAAAAAATTTCAAAACTCTGAAGAAAGAGATTGAAGATGACCTGAGAAGATGGCATGATCTTCCTTGCTCATGGATCGGGAGAATTAACATAGTAAAAATGGCCATCCTACCAAAAGCAATCTACAGATTCAATGCAATCCCTATCAAAATACCTACACAATTTTTTAAAGACATTGAAAGTTTAATTCTGAACTTCATATGGAAAAACAAAAAACCCAGAATAGCTAAAACAATCTTGTACAATAAAAGGTGCTCCAGAGGAATCTCCATACTTGATCTCAAACTGTACTATAAAGCAATAGTAATTAAAACAGCATGGTACTGGCACATCAACAGGCTGGTTGATCAGTGGAATCGAATCGAAGACCCAGATATGAATCCACACACATATAGTCACTTGATTTTCGACCAAGAAGCCAATTCCATTCAATGGAAAAAGGATAGCATCTTCAACAAATGGTGCTGGTCTACCTGGAGGTCTATGTGTAAAAAAAAATGCAATTGGACCCATATTTGTCACCTTGCACAAAACTCAAATCCAAGTGGTTTAAAGACCTCAACATAAAACCAGAGACACTAAGCCACTTAGAGGAAAAAGTGGGAAAGAGCCTGGAACATATTGCCACAGGAGACAACTTCCTGAACAGAACACCAACAGCCTAGGCCTTAATGTCAACTATTAATAAATGGGACCTCATGAGGCTGAGAAGCTTCTGTAAGGCAGGAGACAAAGCGACAACCTACAGACTGGGAAAAGATCTTCACCAACCCTACATCTGACAAAGGTCTAATATCCAAAATATATAAAGAACTCAAGAAATTAAACACCACCAAACCAAATAACCCAATTGAGAAATGGGCCTTGGAACTAAACAGAGAATTCTCAACAGAAGAATATCAAATGGCTGAGAAACACTTAAATACTCAACCTCCTTAGTCATCAGGAAAATGCAAATCAAAACAACTCTGAGATTCCATCTTACACCCATCAGAATGGCTAAGATCAAAACTTCAAGTGACACCACATGTTGGCGAGGATGTGGGGAGAGAGGAACACTCCTTCATTGCTGGTGGGAATTCAAACTAGTACAGCCACTTTGGAAATCTGTCAGGTGCTATCTCAGAAAAATGGGAATAGGGCTTCTACAAGACCCTGGTATTCCACTCCTTGGAATATACCCAGAAGATGCTCCAGCACACAACAAGAAACTTTGCTCAACCATGTTCATAGCAGCCTTATTTATAATAGCCAGAACATGGAAACAGCCTAACTGTCCATCAGTATAAGAATGGATAAAGAAACTGTGGTACATATACACTATGGAATACTACTCAGCTATTAAAAATAAGGAATTCCCGAAATTTGTGGACAAATGGATTGAGCTAGAAATGATCATAATGAGTGAATTAACCCAGAAGCAGAAAGACTCAAATGGTATATACTCACTTATATCTGCATACTAGTCCAAGGGGCATGTCCAATGAAAGCCTTCACTTACCAGGAAACTGGGACAGAGGGGAGGACATCCTATTGGGACTCTAAATGAGAGAAGCATGGGAGAATAGCAAAGTAGAAGGATCCAGAGGGTCCTAGAAAGCTACAAGTAAAACATTATGAAAGGCAGATTTGGGCCCAGGGGTCATGCTCAAACTAAGGCACCAGCCAAGGACAATACAGGTGGTAAACTTTAAGCCCCTACCCAGATCTAGCCAATGGTCAGAACATTCTCCACAGTTGAGTGGAGTGTGGGATATGACTTTCTCACGTACTCTGGTGTCTTACATTTGACCATGTGGCACTCAGAGGAAGGACAGCAGGTTGCCAAGAAGAGACTTGATACCCTATGAGCATATACAGGGAGAGGTAATCCCCCTCAGGAACAGTCATAGGGGAGGGGAACAATGGGAAAATGTGGGGGGGGGGAGGGAAGAATTGGAAGAAACAAGAGATGGGATAAATATTGAGATGTAACAAGAATAAATTAATAAAAAAATTTTAAAAAAAGAGCATAAATGTAAGTTTCAGAGTTTCCAGGTTGTATCATACACACACACACACACACACACACACACACACACACACACACACACACACACACATGTTTATAAGCTCTCTATGTAGTATTGGTCTGGTAAACTTTGGTATGTATTAGAGTCTGGTGAATGTTAGTATGTGATATTTTTATTTATTTTCAAGACATTTTTTATAATAGTGAAGAAAAAGAAAATATCTTCCACTTAAAAATACTTTATGATGCATTATGTGTAAATTATGCTTTAAAAGATATTTTTTAAAAAATTATTTTGCTATAAAAGTCTTACAAAGGTAAAAGTCACAAAACTAGGTTCTCCTATCCTGTTTTTCTGGTGATTGGGTGAACCATTTATTCAATTGACTGTACTGTCTCAGATTCCCTAAGTGGAAACCACTTTGCTCACTTTGCTCACATTCCCTCCTAATCCTTTCACTTTTAAGAAACCTCTTTCTCCCCTTTGCCTCCGGGAGGCTGAACTGATTAGTCTGAATTCTCCAGTGTTATTTGTAGACTGGAAAGGTCTCCCTAGGCCCAGAGGCAGCATGTCAGACAGAGCAGCAGTGAGGCCAGGCAAGGTGGGCTCCCACAGCGACAGGCTCAGGCCTCACTAGGCACAGACAAGTTGCAGCTGACAAAACAGACAGCAGGGCTGGCCAGCCCTGGAGGGAGGAGGGGAGAAGCTGTCAATCACCACCAGAGACACACAGGCAAGAAATGCAATATCTGAAAGAGATTTGTCAGTTTCAACACTTTAAGGTGAACCAAGGTTGACTTTGTCTGAGGCTAAGGCACTTAACACCTGAGTGGCCACAGCCAGACACCACTCCCACCTCATCCCTAACTCCTCCTTGACATGTATTTGGTGGTTTCAATTTTGTATCTAAGTAGCAGATTCAGAGAGACCAGTGATACCTGGTGACATTTTCATAAGAACTGCTTTCTCTTTGACTGAAAATTGATGGAATCCAATGATCACAGATGACAATCCTCTCAGACCTCTTTCTTTGTAGTATTGGTTTGTGTGTAAGGCACTGTTCTGTTTCAAATGAATATATATCAACAAAATCCAACAATTATGAAATTAGTCAAATACTGTGGTGGTTCCTGAAACTATGACATCATCACATTTAGGGTTGATAGAGTCTCCCAGGAAACTTAAGGACAAGTTCCTAAGTTGTTCATAGTTCAAGGATGACTGGTATTTGACACAGCTTAAACTGTAATGTTGTGATCTATATAGCCAGGATCATTCTTTTAGTCATCAATTACCACATCATCACTAAGAAACAAGATGATGTGCATTTGCAGTAAAATTCTTTCCAATTAAATTTTACATTCATCAAAGGGGTGTTAAAGAATACACCTGATGACTGTAAGACAGGTGTCTATAATGCTATAAATACCCATTGGAGTGTTGCTGTTTAATTCTCCTGAGAGAATTCTACTCTCCTGTACTGTGATTAATTTCACATTTTCATTGATGACACCCTAAATATTTCTTCAGCGAGACCCAACTGTATGACTGTCAACGCAGCTACATGGCTGTTGGTAGTAATGGCTACCACTGGAAGGCAAGTTTCTGGCTTATTTCTCTTATGCTGACTTGGGAGAAGACAAGAGAATAAATGATGATGAATGAAAGATGATGTTCCCATGTTCAGCAATTCATTTGGGAGAATTGTGGCAATTTTACTAGTAAAGAAAATGAAATTTTAAGGGACTTATCAAAATAAGTTATGAGAGCTTATAACACCCTGGTTGTCTATGTGAATCTTTCAATCCATAATTTATTTATATTTTTTTATTTATAAATTGTCACACTCTATCTACTTCAATGTTGCTAAATAATGGCTACTTTCCATTTCCATCAATTTGAAGATAGTTGTATTTTATAATACCATAATTTCCTTTACCTTTATAGAGTTTCTCCTAGACTCCCCATTTGGATGAAGTTATATCTTCTTTTGCCCATCTTACCAATGGGACTCGTCTTCCCAGAAAGATGTCACTCTTTTTTTATTATTATTAATTTATTCTTGTTACATCTCAATGGTTATCCCATCCCTTGTATCCTCCCATTCTTCCCTCCCTCCCATTTCCCCTTATTCCCCTCCCCTATGACTGTTCCTGAGGGGGATTTCCTCCCCCTGTATATGCTCATAGGGTATCAAGTCTCTTCTTGGTAACCTGCTATCCTTCCTCTGAGTACTCTGGTGCCTCATATTTGCCCATGTCCCCTGGAGGGGGAAAGATGTCATTCTTGAAAGGTGACTATGGCTGGTTTTAATACAAGAGTTATCCTGTGATGGAATGATGATTAATGAATATCAAATGCAAGAGTGGACAGTTATCTGAGGCATGCATAAATGATATAGCTTACAAGAAGATAAATGGTCTAATAAAAGATATTTTATTTAAGGGGAAAGCCAAAATAGATACCATGAAAGTAGGGAATATTAGGAGTAGTGTGTTTTAAACAGGGTAGGAGATGAGGTAGGTGTGGGGAAGGGAGAGTGTCAGCCAAAACTAAAGACATATGAAACACCATATGGAAGTCAAATACTTTATAAGCTAACTATAAAATATAAGTTATAAAAACACAAAAAGTTTATACTTCTCTCTTAGTGTTTTCTTTCTTTGTTTGTTTGTTTCTTTCTTTTTACAGCAAGTTTTTTAAAGAAAGCATTTACTTGGGGCTTGTTTACAGTTTGGGTGGTTTATTTCATCATCATCATCGTGATGTCATGCATGGCAGCATACAGACAGACATGGTGCTGAGGAGGTAACTGAAAGTTCTATATTTGTATCCACAAGCAGCAGAAAAATTGAGAAACCCCAAAGCCCACCCCCCAGTGACACACTTCCTCAGGCCATATACACTCCAACATCATAACTCCTAATCCCTGTCAAGTAGTACCACTTCCTAATGATCAAGCACTCAAATATATAAAGCTAGGTAAGGCCATTGATGCCTTGATCCTCCAGCAGCCTGCATAGCACTGCCATCACTACAAAAGCTATCCAGCAGAGAAGAAGCCTCCAGATCAGTTTCAGCCTCTATTTGCAAAAAATGGCAGTGAATGCAGAGGCTCATTCTACGGTGCTGAGAACAAAATATGTTTGAATTCCAAGCTCTAACAAGTACATTTAAATTACCATCACTAAAGGTTCATCCTCATTTTTTAAGAGTGGATGGGAAGTGTTGGTGAATAACATCACCACCAGTTGAGCTGCTGGGAAGAACATAAGAGCCAGAAGATAGGAGAAAGGGCTTTGGAAGTCTAAGTTCTGGGCATGACAAGCTGACCTTACAGCAGCCATGGCTGCTAGCAAATGGGCCTAGATAAGGCTAGGGTTATCAATGGTCCATCATGTATTGAGGGGGAACAAATGGAACCACACCCCTCCCTGAGGATGGGAGGAATTTTAAAGAGAATTTGGACATTTAAATAATATTTTTAAAAAACCGTGAGACTTTTAAATTTGGCTTGTGTTTTATGTGATATTAACATGAGAATTTGGCACAATGATAAGTTATGATTTAATACTGATGTGTTTGTGTGTCAAGTTAATAGGTGGTAGCCTGGTGAATGGTAATCTTGGTTGTTAACTTGATGTACCTAGGAACAGGTAACCTTAAGAGATTTTCCCCCCACCAGATTGGCCTATAAGCATGTCTGTGGGAACATTTTTTTTAAATTACAAAACATGTAGGAATGCCCAATGTGTAGGGAATAAATGAAGTTGTGAGTGTGTTGTGGTTATGGGCACAGCCATGTCAAGGACCCAAATGCCTTAGACCCTTAGGAAACGACAAAGCTTTTTCTCCTTCTCAAAATTTGAATGTTGATAGTGTGTGAAGAAAATGTTCAACATGGCTTTCTCTCCCACACCATATTTATGGCCTGAAGATTTCTCTCTTATAGGACTGCTCCTACTGAGATTAGCTAAAGCTGATTCCTAATTTAGCTGATCAACTGTATATAATAAACACATAGAGCTTCCAGGGTGCCAAAGCTTCTCCATCAAAAAGTTTACTGTCCCATTCCCAGCATCCTTCAGTGTACATTTGTCTTTCCTTCATTTCCTTGTCACCTTAGTGAGGTTAATCCCTGGAGGCCTGCAATTCCACAAAAACAATGTGTATGATACAACCCCTAGGCTGGAATGTGAGCTGGACAGGAAACCAGAAAGCACAAATTCTTCTGTGATTTCAACTTAGGTTCTTGACGTTTGGTTTTAGCCTTCAGTTGCTTGGCTTCTCTCAACAATGGGCTATATAACTTGTAAACCAAATAAACCTTTCCCTCCCCCAACTTGATTTTGGTTTATGTTTTATTACCACCACAGGGAAGCAAACTAGAAGAGAATCCATTAGGGTGTCTAGTGTAAAAAAAAAATATAAGCAACTTGTTGGTGAGGGTGTGCTTGTGGGCATTGAAAATGCACAGCTCTAATGGAAAATAATATAGTGAGTCCTTGGAATATTAGAAATAAAATTTTCATATGATCAGCCATTCTGTTTCTGATACTGAAAGGATTGAAAACACAGGCTGGAGCAGATGTTTTGTACACTGTACTCAGAGTATTATTGTTTACAATTCAAAAGTAGAAGCAATTCAATATTGATAAATAAATAGATAGGAAATGTAGTATGTGTGCACATATGACTGTTATTTAGCCTTAAAAGGGAAACAAATTTTGGCATACACCATTGTACCGATGAACACTAAAGACAGTATGTTGAGTAAAACCTGAGAGACTTCAGCATAATGTGCTGAGCACAGAGGACAAACATGAGATTCTACTTGCATATCATATCCAGGATAGGCAAGTTCACAGAGGTATAAAGTAGAAGGTGATTGCTGGGGGGTGGAGGGAGGAGAAATGACTTGCTTAATCATTATAGAATTTTAACTTGGGAAGAGGAAGTAGTTCAAGAGAGAGATAATGAGGTTAGGGGAACAATATGAATTTGCTTAATATCAATGAATAGTATACTTGAAGGGGTTAATAATACATTTTATGTTCCATAGACATCATTATAATTTATACACATATTTGTTACTGTATCTGTGACCTTTATACCATCGTGTACCTAGATTTTGAGGAGAAGCAATTACCTGCCCAGGTGTTTGGACCATTATCTTCTCTTTTTCAGAGAGAATCAAGGTAGAGGAGATATTCTTCATTTTCTTGATGATCTTGACTATCTGAGAGTGAGTCTTGAACTGAAAGCTGAACAAAGCCTTGCATGATTACTACTTTCACTGCTTTTCCAGGGTAATTTGACTATTCACATAATCATTGGCCTGCTAGAAGCTTCTTTCACTAAACTAGGGGCAATAGTAAAACTTATAATCTTACATTTCTATACAGTAAATATTTAGTGAGCCAGACTCTAGTATAGGTGTCACTTACTCAAGCCCAGTTCCACACTGAGTAGGAGTCTCTGGCATTCCAGCCCACACTAACAAATTACAATAATAACCATCTAAACCTATTGTTTTTGAGTAGTTAATGCCTTAGTGCCCTTCTCTGGTTCTCAGGGGGAACTGATGTAACCTCAACACACCAAAAACATGCCATTCAATGTTTATTCTGAGACTTTTGGTTTTTAAATTCAAATATTTTTTCTTAGGCCTTGCAGGGCAGAAACAGTTTTATGAGTTTATATATAACTGAGAGATAAACATCATTTCTCAATGTGTATAACATTGTCATTTACATGTCCTACCCCTCCCTTCTGTCTCTTTCTTGTTAGATATTACATATTTTGAACTTTGCTTTTCTTGTTCATCAATTTTATAATAGAGACATTAATTTTTAGATTTATTTGCCAGAGTTAATTTTTATCATTGTTTAAAAAAGTTTACTCTATTTTGTATTTCCAAGGTAACATATGCAATGTATGCATACAAATTATGAACCCAAACAATGAAGCGATGCCTGTATAGAGAATGAACAGGCTCAACATTGCTTCTACTGGATCACACATTGTCACTCGAGTGCCACTAATCTCATCTTAATTCATGTTTAAGTTTCTTCTGTGACTAATCTTATGTGATAACTTGACTGTATACCTACTACTTCTCCCTTATATGTATTTTATGTAAATATGTACATATTGTTGATTCTGTTTTTCTGGAGAAATATGGCTAATACAAGGTTACACGATATTCCAGAACCCAAGCAATGACTTGTTATTCATTTTTGAATATTTAAGTTGGCACTACATCACACATATGTAACTTATCTTTTTAATTTATCATTTTTCCCAAAGTCATCATGGGGATCTGTGATTTCATTCATTTTTCATTAATGTTAATATCTCATTGTATAAATATGTCACAATAGCAATGTTTTTACCCCCTTCCATGCATGTGTATGTGTGTGAAGCACTTGGTAACTGAGATAAAATCCTAGGGTGCTTTATTCTCTCTCCAATAAATATTTGGTTTGTTTACATTTGTTTTTTTTTTTTTTAAATATCCATTCTATAAGCATCCCTTCCATGTACTGCATGACACTCTAAGGTGCAGTCTGGGAGAAATGCTGAGATATAAACAGTATTAGCAACTTAATTTTTCTTTTAAAAAACAACTAGAAACTAATTTCATATTTTTAACATTAACACCTCCTATTAAGTTTTTCTAGGTTTTAGTTTCTATTTAACTTGATTTGTAACTAGCTATGCCTCCCAACAATGCCCTTTTCATCTTGGTTTCTGAAAATTTCTCTCTTAAACTAGTTTTCCTTCAAGTCCAAATAAAAAAATTCCCACTCTCTGATCCCAACATTCAGCTTTCTCAAAGATTATCAACTAAATATTTCCATACTAATTGATAACTAATTAAAGACACTGTGCACTATTTAAGTACTTATGTTAAAGATAATTCCTGGAAAAGGAATAATTTAGAAACATATAACTATATTTATTGCAATTTGCAAATATTTTAGATAATAGCTTAAAGCATTCATATTTCAATAAGATTTTATTTATATTACAAAAATGTATTTATTAGGTGTTGAACTTGTATTGGATATTGGGGTAGATACTGAGGATACAGCAACACAGAAAGTAGGGGTCACATAAATATGAAAATAACTAAATATGAATAGCTTCATGGAGGAAAAAACTATATTGTGATGAAGAAATGTGATCAAGGTTAACCAAGGCTCTAGGAGTTGGGGGGGTGCAAGAATACCTCCTAAAAGAAAGGACATTGTGATGAGCCCTATAGGATTCAATACATGGGTTGTAGGTGGTAGAACCAGAGGGGATAGGTGAAAGAATGTGTGAGATTGTAGAGAAGCAATAAGAAAGAGAGAGGCTTCAATGATCACAAAATCATTTAAATTTTCTCATAAGGGAAGTATAATGTAAAATGATAATATTATTATTTAAATCTATTATTCTTGCAATTACTTGGAGAACATTTTGAAAGCATGGAACTATAAGATGTAGGGATGTCTGGCAAGAGTTATGCTAGAGTGAGAACAAAATGAGATTTAGACTGGGATAGAAGATTAAAGAATGAAAATAGTTTGATTTTTTGACAGAATATTAAATCAGGAATGAAGGGGATTTCCTGATTAATCTTGTATGGGAATAAGGTGAAAATGAGGAAAGAGAAAAACTTTAAAATTTATGTCTAGAGAACTAATTTCCCACCCTATTAATTAAACACAAAGAAAATCAAAAGCAGCATTTCTGGGTTCTGTTCTAAAAGTAGTCAAAAATAAATAGTCAACAAGAGAAGGCAGAAAAAGCCAGAGCAGTGTTGGTCCAAAGAGGAGAACCGCTGATCCAAGGTGGCATGGAAATGATGTTGGCCCAAGGTCCTGGTTGTCTCAATGTTTTTTATACATTCTTGACACTTTCAGGCTAAACTCTTCTCAAACTACATCGTATATGTGTATAAAAATATCACAATGAAATTCGCTGTTTTGTGTCATAATGAAACCCATGTTTTGTGTAATAAATATATGATGATAAAAATGCCAAATGGAGAAACTCTTCCCTTTCTGTGAGGACTTGCTGCAGTACTGTTTCTCTAGCAAGGAAGGCATACCTCTTCCACAGATAGGGCCTTTCTCTTTTTCCTGATCCATTTGTTGTTATGGGGCATCTCATTCTACTACATGCTGTAAAAAAGAAAGCCAAAAACTTGAGCATCTCTTTTAGTTAATAGAAAGGTTACTAAGTGTTTAAGCATGTGTCTAGCCCAAACCGCTTTTGTTTTCTTTTTTAAAAAAATATTTAATTTTATTTGTACAAGTGTTTCCCTGCACATATTTATGTACCCCATGTCCATACTGGTATACAAAGAGACTCTAAGAGTGCATCATATATTTTAGAAGTAGAATTATAAATCATTCTGGCTGCCATGTCAGGGGCTGGGAACTGAACCCAGAACTTTTGGAAGAACATCAAATGTTCTTAATCACTGAGCCATGGTGCCTTCCCTTCCATGTGAGTAGTGTGTTTCCTTATTATGCTTCATTCGTATAACCCTGGTCTGAACCTATCCTTACAAACCACCTAGAAAATAGGACTGACTCTACATTTTCAAACTTTTAGAGTTTTTATTTATTTATTTATTTATTTATTTATTTATTTATTTATTGTTTCAAAGATTTATTTATTTTTATTTTTATTTATTTATTTTTATTAATTTATTCATATTACATCTCGATTGTTAGCCCTTCCCCTGTTTCCTCCCATTCTTCCCTCCCTCCCACTTTCCCCCCTTTTCCCCTCCCCTATGTCTGTGATTGAGGGAGACCTCCTCCCCCTATATATGCTCTTAGAATATCGGGTCTCTTCTTGGTAACTTGCTATCCTTTCTCTGAGTGCCACCAGGTCTCCCCATCCAGGGGACGTGGTCAGAAAAGGGGCACCAGAGTTCGTATGAGAGTCAGATCTCACTCTCCACTCAACGGTGGAGAATATCCTATTCATCGGCTAGGTCTTGGTAGGGGTTCGAAGCTTACTGCCTATATTCTCCTTGGCTGGTGCCTTAGTTTGAGGAGGACCCGAGGACCCAGATCTGCCTGTCATAAAGTTCTTCTTGTAGGTTTCCAGGACCCTGTAGGTCCTACTATTTCCCCATTCTTCCATGCTACTCTCGCCTAAAGTCTCAATAGGATGTCCTCTTATCACTAGACTGAGGTAGATAAGTATGAACTTCTTCAAATTGGCTTTTGGAGATAGAAAAACCTTAAAGATGATATTTAACTTTTTTTTAACATGGAAAGAAATCTAGAAGGATAGTCTAGCTTAAAAATTCAGAAAGACATTTAATTTAGAAAAGAAAAGCACCAAAGATATGTTCAATTCCCAGAAAATGAATATTGTTTTATTACATTTAAGTAAATAATTTATAATATTATTCACATAAATTTATTATTGGTAGTTACAGTTTCTTGGTGAGTGGAAACTTTTATGAGACCTCTTGTTTTAGAAGACTAATGATAGCTATTGAAAAATAGAGTACTAAATCTAGAATCAATTTTTTTCTTTTACTTAATTTTTATTTATCTTCTGCTTTTCTATGTGCATGCCAGTGATTGGTACAAATGGATGGTGTGTCTAAGGTAAGGGTAGGGTATATGAGAGATGCTGGGTCTAGTCACTGCACAATGCGTACAGGTATGGAAATATTGTGCTGGCATGTAATTTTTTGTACATCAAAACATGTTAATAAAATTTAATAATGAATAAAAAATTTATATAATGGCATCAATAAGATACCAGTTTTATCTTCACTCCCTGGTATGAATTATCTGAGACTCATTTAAGGATATAGGCTATACAAGCCATGACTCTTCCTTTCTTACTACATATGATTCTGGGTACATATTTCATGCATATGTGGCAATTGGAGGTACATATGTCTGCTGTAGGTACAACTCAACTCATTGCAAATAATTACACAGAGAGAGGTCTAGTGAGCAAAGTGAGTTGATAAAAACGGCAATTCAAGACTCTATTTATTCATTTGCAATGATTTCCACATCAACTTCACTCAGTTTATAAATCTAAACATTAGTTCTCTTGCTGTCAGCACTTCAGGCTCCACCTGGGATCAGTCAGGCAAGCTGTGCTTTCCGCCTCCCAGAATCATCATGCAAAATATATTCTGCATTTGGAATGTGGCTGACAGGTTGGTTGATGATGCACCAGGCAAAATGGAATGCGCTTTCCCTCTTCAACAGTTTAAGCTCTTCCGTTCTACAGGCTTATTTCTTTAGTAAGAAAGCAGATGTGACTTAAGGAGCAGGGGCATGATGTGCATGCTGTGGAAGTACCATGACTTCTTAAGCACATTTTGAATTTCTGCATTTCTCAGCTATTCTTTTAATGTCAAAATTTCTTACAGATCTGATATTTTTGTTCCTGAGACAAAATACACACTTTAGATTTATTTATTTTACATATTTGGGTGAAGACTCTCCTCTTATACCCAATTTTATCTCCAATGGCCAAATTTTCCAATTTATAGTTATTTCCATTTGAAAAAAAATTGTTCGTAAACATTCAAAGATCATTTTTCTTCAGTACTGAATATAGTAGAATTGATCAAAACGTTCATCTTAAACACACTAGTCATTTGTTACCCATCTCTAGAGTTTAGAATAGAACAGTATACTGATTTAATGTTTTAGATTCTAGAAATGGGTGGCAAATGGCTACATGTTTAAGATAAATAGTTTCGGCTGAGGCCTTTAGTACCATCGTTCATATATTTATTTCTATTAGATGTTTACATATCACAAATAATGTTACTTTGAAACATCCAGTTATTTTCCACCAATCAAAACTAATGATCCTAATCATTAAATAAATAATCATAAAAATATGAGGAACTTCAAAACTAAAGATATAACTAACAATTAGGTTTTTGAGTCCTTTTATACTGGATACAGACTTTGTTATTCAGAAATATATCCAATAGTAGGTCTGCTAGATGTGTGTAACTATTAGAAATTAACAAATCAGTACTCTGATTGCACACAGAACAGCTGGACACTAATAATGAAAATTCTGAATTTCTGCACATGGGCTTTAGCAAATCTGGGAATGAACATGTTTTGTAAAATAATTATTCCATTTGTATATTTAAAATTGACTTTGAATCATTCCCTCTGATGTTTCTACATCTCCTGGTCTCTCAGATACAAGTTAATCTGTTTATTTAGATTAGGCAATGGGTCAAATTAAGTACCAAGTAAGCCAAGAAACATTCAAATCTACCCTACTGTAAAAGATAGGAAAAGAGACAAATATAAATGGCACTCTATGATGTTTGTTTGTATTTCCTTCAGTGACTTAATTCTATACCAAATATTAGAAATATCTGGATACTGAATATTATTTTAATTAGTACGTTTATTTTAAAATTGGTACTTATCTATGTTATGTTCACCCTACTGTTGACAACATTTTAATACAATTTTATTTTATCTTGAAAATATCTGCTCACCCAAGAAGGACATTTTCAATTTGAAAATGAATGGTTGTATTATCTCTATGTCTATTTTTGCTGTTTGCTCTCTTGTTTGTTTGCTTTGAGGCAAGATTTTATAATGTAGTCCAGGCTGGCTTTGTACTCATTATGTAGCCAAAGCTGGTCTTGCATTTGCCGCAATTCTCCTTCCTTGCCATCTAGGATCTTGGACTTACAGCAGTGTGCCACTATGTCTGGTATCTGAATGTAGCATGTAGGATTGATTGATTTTGTATTGACTAATAGGAAAGCCACTATGCTAAACTATTACTCTGAGCTGTATACAAGGTTTCCAAATACAGCAAATCTTAAAGACTCTAAAACAAAGACAATGTTTTAATATAGTCAGTGAGCCATGGGACTAGCGGATTATGAGTAGTCATGAGTTGTCCACAACCCTTATTGTCTACGTCACCTGTTGTTCTTATGATCATGTCTTGAGCAGCCATATTTTTTTCTCTTATTTTCTTTTTTGAAAAGGTAAAATCAAGACTGCATTCGTGGCTTTAGCCAGCAAATGTACTTTGACAAAAACCATAAGCTAATTTCTTTGGAATTATGGCTTTAATGAAAGTAAACAAAACAAAAAAAAATAGTTTTGATTGCTTTAGTAAAAACAACAACACAAACAAATAAACAAACAAAAATCAAGATGATTTATAGGTGAGTTAAACTAGTACAGACTGATATAATAAATAAATATTAAAGGAAAGGAGGAATAGTCACTTAAGTACCAATAACTTAAGCAATATTCAGGAATGCTGTGTGATCAATCTAGGTGTCATACCCCAAAATATTAATTAATGAGACATTGATTTCATGCAAAGCTATGATGGCTGCTTGGGGACTGCGTACATGTATAGAATATGAAGTGTATTGACAACCAAATTGCCACAGTACTTTTATAACGGCAGTTTAAAGTGGAATGAAAATACCATTAAACAGATACAGGTAAAGTAAATGTAAAAATAATGGATTGTTACAGAGATATCTTTACATCCATGTTTATTGCTACACTATTCCCATTACCTAACTTCTGGAATCCACCAAAATATTCATCAATAATGGACTGATAAAGGGAATGTGGCAGGGTTGTATCTAGCCATAGTGAAAAAAAAAATGTGTCATTTTCTGGAATGTGGAACTGAAGATCATTGAATTAAGTAAATCAAAACACATATCATATTTATTTTATATGTGTAGTTTAGTTTTTAATTTATAAATGTGAAGGCTGAAGAAGGACTGTCTGGGAAGAGGAAGTGGTCTGAAAGTGGTGGGGAAACAAGAGAAAGAACAATTAAAGGTAGACAGGAAGAAAGTATATGCCATGTATGCAAAGAAATGCCATAAGAAGCCTATCATTTTGTACAATGAATGCACATAAATTTTTAAACAGAATTTTTTGTTATTTCCTGTTTCAGCTGATCAACATCTCTCAAAGAGTAATTAATACATCTCCTTGCTAACAGCTACTTATTTGATAACACTATCGAGTGCCTGCCAGATGTCAACATGTTTCTTCTATCACTTCTAATTTGTGCAATGATCTAACAAAGAAAACATCATTATTACCATTTTATACTGGAGGACAAGGAGAATTAAAGAGGCTGAGAAGGTAATTTTCTTAAAGTTGCAGGTCAAATCTACTCCAGACCCAGGATTCTATTCTGTATCTCATGGCAAGCAGACAACCTCTCCTTCTCTGTCTCTCCTTCAGCTGATTCTTGAGCATTCACCATGCCCTTCCTGACAACGCCAATCGCTTTCTCCAGAAGAGGAAGACTTATCAATGTGTAGCTCAGCCCTTGGAAGCTCATCTCTACATTAGCATTGTGTAGCAGCAAGGCTAATCTGGGCTTCTTTCTTCCCCGAGCCTCGTGCTAATATAGTGATACTCACTTTCTTATTCCCAGCACTCAAATTTCTGTCAGAACAGTTTAACAGTCTTGTCCTTTAAGATAGCTGAGTAACCTGGAAGATTTTGGAGCTTCATCAGAAGTCGGGCAATGGCTGCCTATGTGGATAGTCTAGAATTGGCTGATTTGATCTCTTGGTATCACAGAGTCCCTAAAGGGAGCATGAGGTATTTGCAGATAAGATCCTCCTAGCCCCTTCTTTATCTCAATACCTGAGTCATACTGAGAAAATTTCAAGTCTCTGAATGCAGCCTATGTTCTTCTGAAAGATATGGCATGACTACTTTTCTCTGCCTACAGGTTTCTCTTTCTCTTTGTTTTTGGGTTGATTTCTAGTTGAGCTCAACTTTTAAATCACTTCTTTCACAAGATGACCTGTATTTATTCTGGGTACATGGATTTGGTTCTTATCATTCTCTCCAGGTTAATACCTACTTGAGGCCATCATTGTACTTAAGGAAACCAATCTAGTCCCCCAACACATCCACATACTCTGCACAACACTGCTTTTTATGGATGTAAATCTACTTATAAGCAATTCCAAGGATAATAAAATCAACAGGCTGTTCTGGGATGATACTGGTCTCTACTTTTGTATTCTGTGATACAGATATTTTCCCCTTGATGTAATGTTCAATGTACTAGCTAGCACTTATGAATCCCTTTAGGCAACAATGAAGATCTAATGTAAGTATTTAAAAATAGCCTTTCAAGAACAGTACAAGGGGGTGGTGAGAGGGCTCAGTGGGTAAGGCACTTGCTGTTAAACCTGACAACTTGAGTTTTGTCCTTGGTACCCACATGGTTGAAGGAGGAAACCTACTCCTGCAAGTTGTCCTCTGACCTCCACATGTATGCTCTAGTAGATTTGTGCTCCCTGTACATGTAAACACACACACACACACACACCCACACACACACACACACACACACACCCACACACACACACACACTAAACAAACAAATAAGTAAATGTAATTTAAAAACTACACAAGAAATTAAATCCTTTCACTTAAAGCCTCTAATTTTCTTAAATAATCTGATAACTCAGTTAAAATCTGACCACTGATTAAGAGCATTTAGTATATCAATCATCACCTTGCCTGAGAAACTTGGGCATGTGAGAGTTTTCACTCTGTTTGCATTTCCTATGAGAACCCTGGGATTGTGTGAACTCATGTACAGACCAAAGAGACCTTAGGTTCTTGAGTAAAATCAGGAGATGTGAATTGGCCATCACATTTTAAACATTTGAATTATTCCTTAGTCTTTTAAACACTAAATGGAAATGCAAACACATATTCAACCTACCTATTATTTTAAATTTAATTGATTTCATGAGCAAGTCTATTTTTATTTACTTATTTGGTAGCTTTGTAAAAAAACATCTTTACTTATATAGCAACCTTAAAATCCTTCTTCAGATTAAGATCAACATCTGAAGCTAGAATTTAAATCCCAGAAAACATGGTGAGTAAAGAATCTTTAATTTATGAAACTGAACAAGTTGGCTTATCCAAACATCTCTAGGGCATTAATGGGAGATGTCTATAATTCTCTGAATTGTATTCCTTTCACAGTGATATTTTGTAATTCCATTCTATTACCCTTGCTTAACATTAATGAGATAAAAAGATCACATTATGGCGATTGATGTTCTTCAAATTGAATGCACGTTTCCATGTACAAAGCTGTCTGCTAATTTAAAAAACATAGCATGTAACATAGAATCATGACCATGGTCATCACTCAGCTGGGACCAGATAGCATTTTTTATCTATTCATTGGATTTAACAAGGCGTGAGATGGAAGCAGAATACAAAGTATGAGTAGATTATTCTGTACCCATCCTTTTGGCCAATTCTTGGCAATTGAGCAAGGAAACTGAGGCTTCATGTTTCCATGGAAATAAACCTCAAGGTCAAAGGGGCATATGGAAGGTCAGACAATGACAAAGGAACATCTGAGAGGCCATCTGGATGAGTGACCTGACATAATTAGTCATTAATCCCACTCTGGGGAACAATAGCGCTGGCAGAGAGTGTTTGGGCTTTGATCGAGGTCTGGGTGATCTCATGGGGAAGAGGAAAAAAAGCCCACTTGGTAACTAAGCAGATTACACCGGCATGCTGTTAACTAAAGACAAGGTGGCTGAGGAGGCGGTGGGGTAGCGTTTTACATATTAGACTACACTTCCCTTTCCTTATCACAGGCTCCTTTAGGGTCCTATGGCTTTAGGATTAGCTTCTGGGTAGCATTTTTTACAGTTTACAATGGAAAGCAAGCAAGAGTCCCAAAATACATTGCTTAAAATTCTCAGGCAGCAGATGGGAAGATTGCTGGAGAGCCAACAGCATTAGCCAGCTTGGTTTACAGGTGTCAATATTTACTAAGCAACATTTGCCAGGGTGCCTTTTGGGAAAAAGCATGGAGAATAGTTAATCAGTAGAACAATAGCAATCAGTTTGTCATCTGATTTGAGCAGAATGGTTAGAATTATAAGTTGTCTCAAATGGTAAAATGTACTCATGAGCATCTGTCTTTCTCTTCGGCTCTTCTTTTTCATGTTTATTATTCTTAGCTGACTTTGATCATCTATGCCTTGTGCATAGCAACAATCCTTCTATTTGAAGAGTTGATGATGTTTGGGGATTGATCGTGCGCATTTCTGTAAGATTGAACATGGTAGCAGTCTTTAGAAGTGTGTGTATTTCAACAACTTCCCAAATCACCCCCTTTTCCCCAGGGATAACTGATTACACTTGCGGGGAGTAAAGAATGGTGGCCAGATGAGGTAGTGTATATACTGGACCAAAGTCTCTTTATTAGAACAGCTTTCCAAATAATGAAATTTGAAAGTCGATTGTGAGCTTTTGCATTTTTAGTTAAAAATCTGACCAGTCATTAGGTTGTTGTGACAAACTGCTTATGAGTCAGTAAAAAGAATATGAGACTGAGAGTCAGGAAGGAAGACCTGTTCTAGTTCTGACTCTAGAACTAATGTAATGTAATGTAATCATTTATGAAGTATTTCTGTACCTGTGAAGTGATGGGTTGTACGGTATCTGATATTGAAAAGACATTTTCCCTTAGAATGCTGACTCTACCAACTAGATAGTGGCTGTCTGGACTAAGAAGGATTTGGTTCAGAAGAAGAGTAATTAGTAATGTCTGTTATTGGTATGGGAAGAGAAATGGCAGTATTAATATTAAATACATATCTCTGAATTTTCAGAAAATTGTGATAAGATTGTTTACATTAAATCTTTAAAACTCTTTAAAGTTAAAACAAATTGTCACTACTGCTACTAGCAGCAGAAAAAGAGCAACATGGGATCCACACCATAGTAATGCACAAACAAAATAAAATACTTTTATTGCTAATATTTAATTACAGTTCCCTATGTAGAATATGGTCACTTAAGCCATAGGGACCACTAATAAAACTAAGATTCTTAATGTAATCAGTGGCATGAAACAGCTCCAGAACAATGTTATTCAGTCATTCTTCTTTTCACTAAACAGTCAATTCTGGAATGCCAGTTCAAGATCAAACATTTAGAAAGGTTTTGTGCTGTTCAGTAGGCTAGAAGTAAGTGTTATGAGAACATGTCCTTTTAAGTCTTCTAGATTTCCTCCCAGACTGCTTGTTACTAAGGATAAAATGAAACACTTATGTAGGACTCTGTCTCTCTTGCTTTCCATCTATTAAGAGTCTATCTCTCTGCTGTGACAGGTTAATTCACACCAATTATTTGATCAAGTATTTGCATCAATGTAAAAAATTTAACTTTCTCTTCTATGATTAAAAAGTCCCTCAAAGCAGCACGAAGTGTAACTTGAGTGATATTATCTAGAAATTACTCAGCTAATAACATAGCATCATTTGTTATAAAATGTGTAAATGTATGAACTTCAAAGCTTCAAGTGTTCTGAAATTTTTATAGTCATTTTCCCATAATGCCTTGCTTATTTTCAGGAATGTTCCAATCACACAAAGTTTATGTCTTGGGAACCAAGTTTTTAGAAGACACCACATTTGGAGAAGTTTTATGCTTTCCTTCCTTGTCTTAGGATTCCTTGAGTACAGATGTTTGAGCTCATTACCAGAGGAGTTTGTGAGGGACAATAATGTGTTTGGTATCTCCAAAGCCCAAAGGAACCACTTCCAAATAATTAAAATGACTTTCAGTAGTAATTTGAAAATAGTTGCCAGAAAACAAACATGAAGAATAAAGAAAAAGTATTCAAAATTTGATTTTCCTTTTATGACAAAAAAGAGGCATGTTGCACATTATCATTTTTACTCAACAAAGGAAACATTTTAAAAGCTTTGTGTCTACGGTTCATTGTTCAAGACATAGGCTAGCTGTTTTCAAAATGTTTTGTGTGACAAATTAACCCTACTTGTAATAATACAACTAAAAGTTTAAACAATAAAAAATCCACATTGCCACTGCTGTTTATTTCACACTGTTCTTTAAATTGGAAAATTGTATAGGACCTTGGGAATTACAGAAGCAAATTGTACAACCTCAAAGAGTTCCACAGTTATTTTTTCAACTTCTGGGTCATGTAAAGTATCTGTCAAACTAAGAACTCTCTGTTAACTTTCATGTCAAACACAATATACATTAAGTAGGGAGAATAAAAATGTTCACATCTGAACTTTGGGAGAATGTAAAGGCTACCACGGTAGTTAGTCAGAATTCAGATCAGTGATTTTGAGGAAAGTATTTTATTATTAATAGTATTGTTGGCTTAAAGTGGATGGGAGAAAGCCACAACCTATACAATGGGCATCCATTGTATGCTGAGAGTAGGAGAAATAGTTTTACACAGGGACAAGCACACCAATTAGTTGTCCAGTGCCAAATGGTCATCCCTGAAAACACAATATAAGTAACATTATACACACTGAGTATATATATAAACAACAATAAAAAAGGAGTCATGAATCTGTAAGAGAGCAAGGAGAGGTATATGGGGAAGTCTAAAGTGATGAAAGGGAGAGGGGAAATGATGTAATTATAATCTCAGAGAGAGAGAGAGAGAGAGAGAGAGAGAGAGAGAGAGAGAGAGAGAGAGAGAGAGAGAGAGAGAGAGAGAGAGAGAATTGCTAGTTTATGGTGCTAATGAAAGGTGAGATTAATTTTGGCCAGCTTTACTATTCTTAATTTAAGTTATAACAATTTCAAAAATATCTATGAATCTATGATGTATAGCAAACTGATGATATTTACCATAAGTTACCTTCTTCTTACAGCTTTCCTAATCTATCAGACCCCTTTTCTCTTCCCAACTAGACTCATCCTGTTTTAATGTCTTTTTGTCCTGCATGTATTGTTCACATAGCCAAAAACATTTATATAATTATGATTGTATTAGTTATGCCCTGTCTAGAAAAAACATTTCATAGGCCTCCTCCCTCTATCCTCCAGCTATTAATATCTTTTCACCTCATGTGTCTTTCATATAGGAGGGGGTGAAAAAGATGTCTCACTTAGGACTGAAAAGTCAACTTTATTCTC
Organism: Acomys russatus; assembly: GCF_903995435.1. NCBI lineage: Eukaryota > Metazoa > Chordata > Mammalia > Rodentia > Muridae > Acomys > Acomys russatus. The sequence goes on along the minus strand of NC_067157.1, from coordinate 367,569 downwards.
AGAATTTTAGAATTTTAACTTATTATATATATACCTGTTATAGAAACTGTTACCCACTGCAAAAAGAAGGTTCTTGTGTCAAGATGAATATAGTACTAGTGGCCCTTGTACTGTTTCTGTACTCTTTTTAATTTTTTACAGTGCATCTCCTTTTTGCTTATGTCTAAAGTTGTCAGTTTCTCTTTCTTGGTATTACATGAAGTCTCAGGGAAAGTCACAACTGACTGCATCACAGGGCTCTTTTATTCTCATACCGACTTCTACAACTGTAGGAGATCCTATGGGTTTTGGACCCAGTTTGAAAAGATTGTGTTGACTTTTTAAAATGTATTTAATTTTTATTTATTCACTTTACATACTAATTGTAGCTTCCTCCCTCATCTCTTCCAGCAGCCCCCTACTCTCGATTGCATTCCCTCATCCTCTAGTCCTCAGAAATGGGAGCCCTCCTCACCTACCATCTGACCCCAGCATATTAAGTGTCATTAGGACTGCCTGCATCACCTTCCTCTGTAGTCTGGCAAAGCCAGTCCAGGGAGAAGTAATCAATGAGTGGGAAACTGAGTCTATGTCAGAAGCAGCTCCTACTCTTCACATTATAGAACTCACAAGGAGAGTGTGCTACCTATTGACTCCATCTGGTCAGGGGTTCTAGATCCTATCCATGCATGGTGCATCATTCTCTGCAGGTCCCCTGGGTTCTATATTTGTTGTCTGTGTTTTTCTCCTTGTGGAGCTCCTGTCACCATCAGATCTTTCTATCACCCAAATCCTCCATAAGACTTCCTGCACTCTGCCCCAAAGTTTGGCTGTGAGTTTCAGCATCTGCTTGAATGCTGGGTAGTCTTTCAGGGGGCATATATGGTAAGCTCCTGTTCTGTTTCTTCTATTCAAGCACTTCCAGTGTTTGTTCTATTTGCCTTTCTGAATGAGAATTAAGCATTCTCCTTACAGTCCTATTGGTATTTAGCTTTATAAGGTCTGTGAATTGTAGTATGGTTATCCTGTATTATATGGCTAATATAATACAGTAAATCTCTCAGGGGATATCTATGTGGGCTAATATGCACTTATAAGTGAGTAGATACCATGTGGGTCTGGAATACCTCACACAGGATGACCATTTCTAGTTCCATCCATTTGCCTGAAAATTTCTGGATTTCCTTGTTTTAAATAGCTGAGTAGTATTCCAGTGTGCAAATATAGCACAGTTTCTTTATCCATTCTTCAGCTGAGGCACATCTAGATTGTTTCCAATTTCTGGCTATTATGAGTAAGGCTGCTATGAATGTAGTTGAGCAAATGTCTTTGCTGTATGGGGGAGCATCTTTTGGGTATATACCAGGAGTGGTAGAGCTCGGTCTTGAGGAATCACTATTCCCAGTTTTCTGGGAGAGTGCCAGATTGATTTCCAAAGTGGTTGCACAAGTTTGCACTCCCACCAGGTATGGAAGAGTGTTACCCATTTACCACATCCTTTCCAGGATGTGCTGTCACTTGAGTTTTTGATCTTACCCATTCTGAGGGGTGTAAGATGGGATCTCAAAGTTGTTTCGATTTGCATTTCCCTGATGACTAAGGATGTTGAACATTTCTTTAACTGTTTCTCAGCCATCCGATATTCCTTTGTTGAGAATTCTGTTTAGCTCTGTACTCTACTTTTTAATTGGATTATTTGGCTTGGTGGTGTTTAATTTCTTCTCTTCAGAGACATGAAGTTTTTTTCATACAAGTCTTTCACTTGCTTGGTTAGAGTTACACCAATATACTTTATATTATTTGTGGCTATTGTGAAGGGTGTAGTTCCCCTAATTTCTTTCTCAGCCTGTTTGTCATTTATATACAGGAGGGCTACTGATTTTTTTTTAAATTAATCATGTATCCAGCCACTTTACTGAAGGTATTTATCAGTTGTAGGAGTTTGTTGGTAGAATTTCTGGGGTCATTTATGTATACTATCATATCATCGGTGAATATTGATACTTTGACTTCTTTTATTCCAATTTGTATCCTCTTTATCTCCTCTAGTTGTCTTATTGCTCCAGGTAGGACTTCAAGTATTGTATTGAAAAGATACAGAGAAAGAGTGGGCAGCCTAGTCTTGTTGCTGATTTCATTGGAAGTGATTTAAATTTCGTTCAATTTAGTTTGATACTGGCTATATGCTTGCTACAGATTGCCTTTACTATATTTAAGTTTGTGCCTTATGTCCCTGATCTTTCCAAGACTTATTTTATTTTATTTTATTTATGGAGTGAAGATTTATAAATTATTCTTTTTTAATTTTATTTAATTAATTTATTCAGATTACAACTCAATTGTTATCCCGTCACTTGTATTCTCCCATTCCTCCCTCCCTCCCTCCCTCCACCCCTCCCTCCCTCTGTCCCTCCCTCCCTCCCACTTTCACCCTATTCCCCTCCCCTATGTCTATGACAGTGGGAAACCTCCTCCTCCACTATATGGTCATAGGCTATTAAGTCTCATCTTGGTAGCCTGATTATTCTTTCTCTGAGTGCCACCAGGCCTCCCTACTAAGGGGAGGTGGTCAAATATGGAGCACCAGAGTTCATGTCCGAGTCAGTCCCCACTCTCCACACAACTGTGGAGAATGTCCTATCCATTGGGTAGGTCAGAGTAGGGGTTCAATGTTTACTGCTTGTGTTGTCCTTGGTTGGTGCAGTAGTTTGCGCAACCCCCCCTAGGCTCAGATTCACCCATCATGATGTTCTTCTTGTAGCTTTCTAGGATCCCCTGGATCTTTCTATTTCCCCATTCTCCTACATTTCTCTCACTTAGAGTCCCAGTAGGATGTTCTCACATCTATCCCAATCTTCTGGTAAGTGAAGACTTCCATGAAAAATGCCTTTTGGACTAGTGTCCATTATAAGTGAGTATATATACTATGTGAGTCTTTCTGCTTCTAACACGAATGGGTGTTGAATTTTGTCAAATGCTTTTTTGGCATCTAAGGAGATGATCCTGTGTTTTTTCCTTTCAGTTTGCTTATACATTGGATTACATTGAGGGACTTCCTTATATTGAACAAACCCTGCATGCCTGGGATGAAGCCTACTTGGTCATGGTGGAGGATATTTTTTATGTGTTCCTAGAGTCAATTTTCAAATATCATATTGAGTATGTTTGTATCAATGTTCATAAAGGAAAATTTTCTGAAATTCTCTTTGTTGGGTCTTTGTGGTGTTTAGATAACAAGGTGACTGTATCTTCACTGAATGAGTTTGGTAATGTTATTTCTGTTTCCATTTTGTGGAATAGTTTGAGGAGCGTTGGTATTAGCTCTTATTTGAAGGTATGGTAGAATTCTGTTCTGAATCCATCTGGCTGTGGACATTTTTTTTTTTTTTTGGATTGCGAGAATTTTGATGATTAGTTCTATTTCCTTAGGGGCTATAGTACTGTTGAAACTATTTTTCTGATCTTGACTCAGTTTTGGTAAGTGGTATCTATCAAGAACATTGTCTATTTTATTTATATTTTCAAATTTGTGGTATAAATCCTTTTAAATCTTTGGATTTCCTCAGTGTCTGTAGTTCTTATGTCTTCTTTTTCATTCTGACTCTGTTAATTTGGATATTCTCCTTTTACTTCTTTAGTTAGTTTGGCTAAGGGTTTGCTATTTTGTTGATTTTCTCAAAGAACCAGCTTTTGGTTTCATTGATTCTTTGAACTGTTTCCTTTCTTTATAATTTATTGATTTTATCCCTAAGCTTGATTATTTCCAGCTGTCTACTCTTCTTGGGTGTGTCTGCTTCTTTTTTTCCCCCCTAGGGCTTTTAGGTGTGCCACTTAGTTGCTCATATGAGATGTCTCCAACTTCTTTATGAAATCACTTTGTGCTATGAATTTTCCTCTTACCACTGCCTGCATTTTCATTGAATTCTAGGAAATCTTTAGGTTTTTTCTTTATTTCTTCCCTGATCCAGCTATCACTGAGTAGAGAATTGTTCAGTTTTGATGTGTCTAGGTTTTTTGTTATTTTATTGTTATTGAAATCAGCTTTAGTCCATGGTGTTCTGATATGATACAAGGGATTATTTCAATTTTCTTGTATCTGTTGAGGCTTGCTTTGTGACTGATTTTTGGAGAAGGTACAATGAGGTGCTGAGAAGAGGGTATATTCTTTTTTGTTTGTGTGAATAGTTCTGTAGATGTCTAATAGGTCCATTTGATTTCGGAAATTTTTTAGTTTCATTATTTCTCGATTTAGTTTCTGTCTCGATGATTTGTTTAGAATTTGGGGTTCAATGTGTGATTTAAGCTTTGATAATGTTTCTTTTTTCCAATTTATTATTATTATTATTATTATTATTATTATTATTATTATTATTATTATTACTTTTTACTTTTATGTATACATTTATACTATTATGCATATATACAATAAAGTACATATAGCAAGAAAAACCATGAAATAATTAGAAATTATATAACTGGTACATTCATAGTGTTTTGCCTATTTGTATTTAGCAACCTTGGAGAACACATCTTTCCTATCTTGGTGAGTCTACAACTCTGAATGTAAACTGATCTATCATATTTTATCTCTATCAATCTAAAAACTTCTATCTAGAACATAAAACATCTTAACCCCTAAATAGTTAAGCTTAATTGTAAAACTAAACTATCTCATCTTCAATCCCATCATAGACTTGAGAAGGAATAAAATTAATTATCTCAGTAAACAGGAAGTGCAAGTTAGCAGCTTCCAAAATGAGAAAATGACAAAGATAATTCACTGCCCAGACAGTCACACAAAACTTTCTGTAATGTTGGAGCATCGTCTTTAGCCTTCTGGCCCAGTATATCTGGAAGACATTTTTGAATCAGGAACTACTGAGGATTTGCTTACCTTGTCTTGGCAGAGTTTGGCAGTTGGCTCTGCCTGTATCCAAGCATTCCCACTTTTAGACAGAATTCTGTCTGTAGCAGAAATGAGAACATTTGCCCAGTGGCTGGTTTAATATACTTGAAGCCATCTCCATAATGAGGTTCTTTGGTGCTCATCATCTTCTCTTAGGCAGGTTGGGTGTTGCCAGGAGTTAACCTGTCTTATTGGCAAACAATCATTAAAATCATAAAAAACATCTTTAAATGCAATATTGTGTAGATCTCTGAGGTTTTTTAAGACCTTATATAACTATTTTACCTTATCTATGTATAGAATCAACTCTATCTTTCAAACATAAAGTGTATATACTTGTCACAAAACTAGACTAGCAATTGACATGACCAACTAACAATTAACTTGTACTAGTTAATTTTCCTAAACAGCCTGCAATAGTACCTTCAAAGTATTAGAAGTAAACCTTGTGTTATAATTGAGTTGTATGGGTATACTACCTCCTATTATAGTAGAAATATATTTAATTTGTGTGAAGAATAATCTTGAATTTGAATTCTATACCAATGTATCAAAATTGAACTCATTTTGTGTCAATATACAAAATTCTAAGCCAATGAGTTAAAAATAACCTTGTTTCTGAGTAGCAGTTAAGATGTTAAGTTGAAGAGTAAGTTCAGTAATCTACTTCTTTTCCTGTATCCCTATATATTTCTATATTCCCTTTTTTCTTTTCAACCCCTATCTACAAACCTAAGAAAGATAAAGGAAAAGAGAGAAATCCCTGAGTCCAACATCTTTTTCTCTCTGAATATGATCAATAATAACTTATCACCAACTCCCAATGAAAATAAACATCCATATCCCAAGAAAAAACTCAAAACCCTACCAAACCCCCATTAAGGCAAATGGGGTGTCATTCTCTTGTTTAGGCTTCTTATGACTGGTTTGGGATGAATAATATGTTTGTAGGGGCCCAAATAAATTGGGGAAAATGGTTAAGCAAGCTAGGAATAGCATTTCTGGTGCAGTTTCTAAATGTTGAGAAATTCCAGGCTTAATAGAAATCCTGTGTGGTACAGTATGAAATGCTGGGCCAATGGGGATCAGAAGCTTTCTTCAGAGCTGTCCTGTTCTGATGAGGAACAGCAAGCTAAGCACTTGAGCTGGAACATGAAGGATGCAGGATGTCAGTGTCCAGCATGCTGAAAGGAATGGGTCCTGTCAGGTCTGAACCAGTGTCAGTGTCTGGTTCTTTCATTCTGAAAACATGTAATTCCTCACATGCATTATACAGTCCTAACATTATAAAAGTATGAGGTGTGCAGGATGCACAGAAGAACAATTAAGACTGGTTCTCTGCTCTTTGTATGAGCAGAAGAAAGACACCTATAAATCTTCATTCATGCCATGGGAAGAATGACATCTAAAAATAAGTCAGAGGGATTCTGTCACCCACAAGAAACATGGACTATTTGTAGACATTCATGTTTCTGTCAGTCTCAGGGCTATTCTCATGTAGTGAGATTAGCAATATGAGTTACCTGCTGGTTCTGCAGTTTGAATTCATATAAGTGTAGACTGACTTGAGTTAGGAACTTCTCTTTCATCTAAGTCTGTTTCTTTTTGACCTTTTACTTTTAAGTTTATATTTTATTTATTATAACCTATTCACACTACATCGCAACTTCCATCCCCTCCCTCCTATTCTCCCATTTCAACTCTCCACCCTCCTTTATCCATTCCCCTTCCCCAGATCTTTGACATGGGAGCTCTTCAGTCCCAACTGTCAGGTGACAGTGTCTTAGATTGCATCAGGATAGCCTGCATCCTTCTCCTCTGTGTGCCTGATAGGTCATCTTGTCTAGGGGCAGTGACCAAATTTTGGACATCAGAATGCATGTCAGAGGTTCAGCAGCAATACCCCTGTTCCCATGGAGTATCATTTGAGCAGGCAGTGGGGGTTTAATTCTCTGCATGCACTGTCTTTGGTGGTGCATCAGTGCATTCAGCAACCCCCCTTTGTCTAGATCAGTAGGCCCTAGTGGTCTCCCTGTGGGGCTCCTGCTTCCTCCTAGATCCTTCATCTCTCAACTCTTTCATACAATTCACAGCTGTTCTCCCAGCATCTGTTCCAGTCCCCCACTAGGTGGAATCTTACAGAGGACATCTATGTTGGGCTAATATTCACTTATAAGTGAATATATATCATGTATATCTTTTTGGGTCTGGGTTATCTCACTCAGGATGATCATTTCTAGTTCCATCTATTTGCCTGAAATTTTCAAGATGTCTTTGTTTTTGAAAGCTGAATAGTATCTCATTGTGCAAAGGTAACACAGAGTTTTTTGGTTGAAGGACATAGGTTGTTTCCAGATTCTGGCTGTTAAGAGTAAAGCTGCTATGAGCAAAGTTGAGCAATAGTTCTTGTTGTATGGGGAACATTTTTCACTTATATGATCAGGAATTAAATAGCAGGGTCTTTAGGTAGCACTATTCCCAATTTTCTGAGAAAGTGCCAGATTGATTTCCCAATGGTTGTACAAGTTTGCATTCCCACCAGCAGTAGAGGAATAGTCCTATTTCTCTACGTCCTTGGCTGCATGTAATGTCACTTGAGTTTTTTCTTTTTCTTTTTCTTTTTTTAATCTTAGCCATTCTGGTAGGTGTAAGATGGAATCTCAGAGTTGTTTTGATTTATATTTCCCTGATGACTAGGGATATTGATCACTCATTAAAATGATATTCCTCTGTTAAGAATTCTCTGTTTAGCTCTGTACCCCATTTTTAATTGGGTTATTTGGTTTGGTAGTGTTTAATTTCTTGAGTTCTTTATATATTTTGGATATTAGCTCTTTATCAGATGTAGTATTGATGAAGAATATCTCTCAGTCTGTAGGCTGTTGCTTTGTTCTGTTGACAGTGTCCTTTGCCTTCAGAAGCTTTCTTGTTTCATGTGGTTCCATTTATTAATTGTTGATCTTAGAGTGTGAGCTGTTGGTATTCTGTTTAGGAAGTTGTCTCCCGTACAAACTAGTTTAAGGCTCTTCCCCACTTTTCCGTCTATCAGATTTAGTGTGTCTGGTTTTATGTTGAGGTCTTTAATCCACTTAGACTTAGTTTTGTGCAGGGTGATAATTACGGATCTATTTGCATTTTCTACATGTATGCATCCAGTTAGAACAACACCATTTGTTGAAGATGCTATTTTTTTCCATTGTATGGATTTGACTCCTTTGCCAAAATCAAGTGTCCATAGGTGTGTGGGTTTATTTCTGGGTCATTAATTCGATTCCATTGATGAGCCAGCCTACTTCTATGTCAGTACTATGATGTTTTTAATTACTGTTGTGCTATAATACAGCTTGAGATCCAGGGTAGAGTTTCATCCAGAAGTTCGTTTATTGTACATGGTTGTTTTAGACATTCTCTGTTTTTTTTTTTTTTTTTTCTTATGAAGTTGAGAATTGTTCTTTCAAGGTCTGCAAAGAATTGGGTTTTCATTTTGATGGAAATTGCATTGAATCTGTAGATTGATTTCAGTAAGATGACTAATTTTATTATGTTAATCCTACTGATCCAGAGCATGTGAAATCTTGCCATCTTCTGATATCTCCTTCAATTTCTTCTTCAGTGACTTGAAGTTTTTTTTATATAGGTTTTTCACTTACTTGGTTACAATTACAATAATATATTACTTTCTATAATTTTTGGTTATTGAGAAGGGTATAGGTTCCATAATTTCTTTCTCAGTCAAATTCTCATTTGTATACAGCAGGGTTCTCATTTTTTTTTTAGTTGGTTTTGTATCCAGCCACTTTGCTAAAGGTGTTTATCAGCTGTGGGAGTTCATTGATAGAATATTGGAGGTCACTGATATATACCTTGAATAGTAATAATTTGATTTCTTTCCAATTTGTATCCCCTTGATCTCCTTTAGTTGTCTTATTGGTCTAGGTAGGACTTTCAAGTACTATATTTAAGAGCAATGGAGATAGCAGAGGCCTTGTCTTGTCCCTGATTTCATTGGAATTGATTTCAGTTTCTCTTCACTTAGTTTGATGTTGGCAATTGGCTTTCTTTATATTGCCTTGATTATGTTTAGGTATGTGCCTTGCATCCCCAATTTCTCCAAGACTTTAAATATGAATGAGTGTTGGATTTTGTTAAATGCGTTTTTGGTGTTGAATGTGATGATCATGTGGTTTTTTTCCCCTTCAGTTTATTTATATGATGGATTATATTGATGGATTTTCTTATATTGAACCACCTCTGCATGCCTGGTATAATGCCTACTTGGTCATAGGGAATGGTATTTTTGAAGTTTTTTTGGGTTCGGTTTATGCATATTTTATTAAGCATTTTTGCATATATGTTCATAAAAGAAATTGGTCTGAAGTTCTATTTCTTTGTTGAATCTTTGTGTGGTTTGGGTATCAACATGACTGTGGCCTCATAGAATAAGTTTGGTAATTTTTCTTCTGATTCTATTTTGTGGAATAATTTGGAAAGAATTGCTATTAAATCTTCTTTGAAGGTCTGGTAGAATTCTGCACTAAATCTGCCTGTCCCTGGGCTTTTTTTTTTTTTTTTTTTTAATGGGAGACTTTTGATGACTGTTTATGTTTTGTTAGGAGAAATAGGACTATTTCATTTACTTACCTGATCTTGATTCAATATTGGCAGTTGCCACTATCAAGAAAAATTTCCGTTTCATTTTAGATTCCCAACTTTTTGTGGTATATAGGCCTTTAAAGTAAGACCTAATGATTGTTTGGATTTCCTTAATGTCTGTCATTATTTCTCCCTTTTCATTTCTGATTGACTTTAATACTTCCCCTCTGCCTACAGTTAGTTTGGTAAGGGTTTTATCTATCTTGTTGATTTTCTTAAAGAAATAGCTATTGGTTTTGTAGATTTTTTTGTTCTATATTATCTAATTCAATGATTTCTGCTCTGAGTTTGATGATTTCCAGCCACCTACTCCTCTTTTTTGTGTCTGTTTCTTTTTGTCCAACGCTTTCAGGTGTGTTAAGTTTGCTAGAATGGGATCGCTCCAATTTCTTTTAAGACAGTGCTATGAACTTTCCTCTTAGCACTGCCTTAATCGTGTCCTATAAATTTGGGTATGTTCTGCCTTCATTATCATTGGATTATAGGAACATTTTAATTTCTTTTTTTCTTTCATCTCTTAGCAAGGAGTCATTGTGTAGGGAGTTGTTCAATTTCCATGAGCTTCTAGGCTTTCTGTTGTGTCTGTTGTTGTTGAGTTCCAGCTTCAATCTATTGTGGACTGGTAAGATGCAAGGGACTATTTCAATCTTCTTGTGTCTATTGAGGTTTGCTTTACGACAAAGTATGTGGTCAATTTTGGAGAAGGTTCCTTGAGGTGCTTAGAAGAAGGTGTATTCTTTTGTTTTTAGGTGGAATGTTCTGTAGATACTGGTTAGGTCCATTTGATTCATGACATCTATTCTTTTCCTTATTTCTCCATTTAGTTTATGTCTTGATGATCACTCTATTGGGGAGAGTGGGTTGTTGAAATCTCCCACTATTAATGTATGGGGTTCAATGTGTGATTTAAGGGTTAATAATGTTTCTCCTGTATTTGGAGCATAGGTGTTCAAAATTGAGACACCCTCTTTGTGCATTTTTCTGTGATGAGTATGAGGTGTCCTTCCCCATCTCTTCGGATTTGTTTTGGTTGAAAGTCTGTTGTATTAGATGCTGAAATGAATACTCCAGCTTGTTTCTTTGGTCTACTTGCTTGGAATACCATTTTCCAGCCCTTTACTCTAAGGTAGTTTATCTTAATGCTGAGGTGTGTTTTTTGTTTGCAGCCAAATGATGGGTCCAGTTTTCACATCTATTCTGTTAGCCTGTCTCTTTTTATTGGGGAGTTGATGCCATTGATGTTGTAAATAATAATGGCCAATTGTCAGTTCCTATTTTTTAATATTGGTAGTGGTAGTTTGTGTGTGTGCTTCCTTTCTTTGAGTTTTGTGGGTGGGGGTTATTTATTTCCTTTTTTTCCTGTGTAAAGTTATGCTCCTTGGGTTGGATTTTTCTTTCCTGTACTTTTTGTAGCCTGTATTTGTGACCAGGTACCAAATTTTGGTTTTGTCATGGAATATATTGTTTTCTCCATCTATGGTGATTGAAAGTTTTGTTGTGTATAATAGTCATGGTTGGCATCTGTGGTCGCTTAGTGTCTACACAACATCTTTTCAGGCCTTTCTTACTTTCATAGTCTCTGTTTAGAAGTCAGGTGTAATTCTGATAGGTTTGCCTTTATATGTGACTTGGCCTTTTTTTCTTGCAGCTTTTGATATTCTTTCTTTGTTCTGTACATTTACTGTTTTGATTATTAGGATTTTCTTTTTTGGCCCAATCTACTTTGAGTTCTGTAAGCATCTTATATATTTATGGGCATTTCTTTCTTTAGGTTAGGGAAGTTTTCTTCTCTGATTTTGTTGAAAATATTTTCTGGGCCTTGCAACTGGGAGTCTTCATTTCTTCTATCCCTGTGATTCTTACATTTGAACTTTTTATAGTTTCCCAGATTTCTTGGATGTTCTGTGTCAGGAGGTTTTTAGATTTAACATTTTCTTTGGCTCTTGTACTGACTTCTTCAAGCATATTTTCTATTCCTGATTTTCTTTCTTCCAGCTCTTGAATACTGTTGGTGATACTTGTGTCTGTAGATTCTGTCTTCTCTAGAATTTCCATTACCAGGATTATCTTAGATTGTATTTTCTTCATTTCTTCTATCTCCATTTTTAGGTCTTGAAATCTTTTATTCAATTCCTTCTCCTGTTTGATTGTAGTTTCTTGTCTTTCACTAATTTCTTTATGTGTTTTGTTCAATTCTTCATCTCTTTCTTTATGTATTCCTGTTCTGGTTTCAGGGATTTACTTTCCTCCTTTAAGGCTTCTATCATTTTCATAACCTCAGATTTGAAATCTTTCTCTTGTGCTGTAAATACAGGAAAATATAATCAAACATGTTAAAAATCAAATAAACACCTTGAATAAATACAGGAAAATAGAATCAAATGGCAGAAAGGAATGAATAAGACTTCCAAGACCTAAAATAGGAAACAGAAGCAATAAAGAAAACATAACCTAGAGATGGAAAACCTGGGAAAGAGAACAATAACTAGGGACACAGGCATCACCAACAGACTAGAAGATATGGAAGAGAGAATCTCAGGCATAGAAGATAAGATAGGAGAAATTGGTACATTGATCAAAGAAAATGCTACATCTATAAAATTTCAAACAAAAAACATCGAGAGAATTTGGGACACCATAGAAAGACCAAATCTAAGATTAATAAGAATAGAAGGAGAAGATTCCCAGCTTTGAGGCACAGAAAATATCTTCAACAAAATCATAGAAAAGACTTCCCAAAACCAAAGAAAAGGATGCTTATAAACATACAAGATACCCACAGAACCCCAAATAGATTGGACCAAAAAAAAAAAAAAATCTTCCTGCCATGTAATAATTAACACTCTAAATGTACATAACAAAGAAAAAATGTTATAAGTCTCAAGGGATAAGGACCAAATAGCATATGAAAGCAGATCTATTAGAATTACACCAGACATTGCAACAGAGACTTTAAAAGCCTGAAGGGCCTGGACAGATATGTTGCACACCCTAAGAGACCACAGATGTCAGCCCAGACTACTACATCCAGCAAAACTTTCAAGCTCTGTAGGTGGGCAAAACAAGCTATTTCATGATAAACAATATATTTCCACTAATCCAACCCTACAGAGGATACTATAAGGAAAACTCCAGCACAACAAGGATAACTACACCCAAGGAAACACAGGAATTACATAATTTCACATGAGAAAAAAACAAAAGGAGGAAAGCACACACACTCATACTACCACCACCAATATCAAAATTACAGGAATCAACAAGGATTGCTTACTAATATCTTTCAATATCAAAGGAATTCAATTCCACAATAAAAAGATACAGATTAACAGAGTGGATAAAAAAATAGGATCCATCGTTCTGATGCACACAAGAAACACACATCAGCAACAAAGAAAGACATTACCTCAGAGTAAGTGGCTAGAAAAAGCAAACAAGCAGGACTAGTTATTCTAATATTTAATAAAATAAAAATTAAAGCAAAAATAATCAGTAGAGATGGGGAAAGTAAACTACATACTCATCAAAGTAAAAATCCACCAAGATTCTGAACATCTATGCCCTAAATACAAGGGTAGCCACATTCATTAAAAAAATTATTAAAGCATAAATCACATATTGAACCACACACATTAGTAGTGTGAAACTCCATCATTCTATTCCCACCAGTGGATAGGTCCTGAGACAGAAACTAAGCAGAAAAATAACAAGACTAACTGATGTTATGAATCAAAAAGACTTAACATCTATCCACAGAACATTTCACCCAAACACAAGGGAGTATACTTCCTTTTCAGCAACATGGAACCTTCTCAGAAATTGATCATATATACTTGGTCAAAAAGCAAGCTTCAACTGATACAAGAAGATTGAAATAACCCCTTGCATTTTATCAAACCATCATGAACTAAAGCTAGAACTCAACAACAACAGAAACAACAGAAAGCCTACAAACTCATGAAAACTGAACAGCTCCTTACTCAATAACCACTGGTCCTCGGATGACATAAAGAAATTAAAGACTTTTTAGAAGTTAATGAAAATAAAGGCAAAACATACCCAAACATATGGGACACAATGAAAGCAGTGATAAGAAGAAAGTCCACAGCACTGAGTGTCTTCATAAAGAAATTGGTGATGTCCCATACTAGTAACTTAATAGCACACCTGAAAGCTTGAGAGAAAAAAGAAGCAAACACACAAAAGATGAGAAGATAACAGGAAATAATTAAAATCAGGGCTTAAATCAATAACTTAGAAACAATCAGAACAATAAAAAAATCAATGAAAGCAAGAGCTGATTCTTTGAGAAAATCAACAAAGTAGACAAACCTTTAGCCAAACTAACTAAAAGGGAGATATGAAAAGTGGGATATTATGACAGACACAGAAAACAAAAACAAACAAACAAACAAAAAAAACCAAAGAATCACTATGTTTTACTTCAAAAGCCTTGATTCCACGAAATTGGGAAATCTGAAGGGAATGGATGATTTTTTGTTAGATTTCACCTACCAAATTTAAAGTAAGATCAGGTAAATGGTTCAAACAGTCCTATAACCCCTAAGGAAATGGAAGCAGTCATCAAAATCTCCAAAACAAACAAAGTGCTGGGACAGGTGGTTTCACATAGAATTCTACCAGACTTTCAAAGAAGAGCTAATACCAATGCTTCTCAAACTATTCTACAAAATGGCAATAGAAAGAATATTACCAAACTCATTTTATGAAGCCACAGTCACCCTGGTAATTAAACTACACTAAGACTCAATGAGGAAAAGAATTTCAGACCAATTTCATCAATGAATATTGATGCAAAAATACTCATGAACCAAATCTAAGAACCCATCAAATATGTCATCCAACATGATCAAGTAGGCTTTATCCCAAGCATGTAGAGAAATTTAACATATGAAAATCCATCAATGTAATCCACCATATAAACAAACTAAAAGAAAAAATCATTTCTCATGTCATTAGATGCATAAATATTCTTTGGCAAAATCTAGCACCCTTCATGATAAAAGTCTTGGAGAGATCAGGGATACAAGGCCCATACCTAAACATAATAAAAGCTATATAGAGTAAGCTGTTAGCCAACACCAAAGTAAATGGAGTGAAACACAAGGCAATATGACTAAAATTAGGGACAAAACAAGGGTGCCCAAGTTTTCCATATCTCTTCAATATAGTGGTTGAAGTTCTAGCTGAGCAATAAGACAACTAATGGAAATCAAGGAGAAACAAATTGGAAAGAAAAAGGTCAAGGCATCATTATTGGCAGATGATATGATAGTATACATCAGGGGCCCAAAAAATTCCAGCAGAGAACTCCTACAGCTCATAAAAACCTTCAGAGAAGTTGCTGGATACAAGCTTAATTTTAAAAAATCAGTAGTTCGCTTCTATAAAAATGACAAACAATATGAGAATTAAATTTGGGAAACTACACCCTTCACAATAGCCACAAATAATATAAAGTATCCTGGTGTGGCTCTAACTAAGAAAGTAAAAGGCCTGTATGACAAGAACTTCAAGTCTTTGAAGAACGATATTGAATATGATATCAGAAGAAGAAAAGATATCCAATGCTCATAGATTGATAGGATTAGCATAGTAAAAATGGCCATCTTACAAAAAGCAATTTACAAATTCAACACACTTCCCATTAGAATACCAACACAATTCTTACAGACTTAAAAGAAAAATTCTAAACTTCGTGTGGAAAAATAAACAAAGAATAGCTAAAACAATTTTATACAATAATAAAACTTCAGGTGTTGTCTCCATCCCTGAATTCAAGCTATAATACAGAACGATAATAATAAAAACTTCATGGTACTGGGATGGAAATAGACTGGTTCATCAATGGCAATGAATTAAAGACCCAGAAATAAAACCACACACCTATGGACACTTGATTTTTGACAACAGAGCAAAAGCCATACAGTGGAAAAAAGACAGCATTTTTAACAAATGACGCTTATCTAACTGAATGCCTACATACAGAAAAATACAAATAGACCCATATTTGTTACCCTGCACAAAATTCAAGTCCAAGTGTGTCAAAGACCTCAACATAACACCAGATACACTAAATCTATTATAATAGATCATATAAAAGTAAGGAAGAGCCTTGAACTCATTGGTACAGGAGATAACTCCCCAAATAGAACACCAACAGCTCAGGCTCTAAGATTAACAATAATAAATTGGACATTATAAAACTGAAAAGCATCTGTAAGGCAAAGGACACTTTCAATAGAACTAAACAGCAGCCTACAGATTGAGAAAATATCTTCACTAATCCTACATCCAACAATGGTCTAATATCCAACATATATAAAAAACTCAAAACATTAAATACAAACAAAAAATAACTCAATTAAAAAATGGGGCACAGAGATAAGCAGAGAATTCTCAATAGAGAAGTCTAGAGTGGTCAAGAAGCACTTAAAGAAACACTTAATGTCTTTATTCACTAGGGAAATGCAAATCAAAATGACTCTGAAATTCCATCTTACACATGTCAGAGTGTATAAGATAAAAATCTCAAGTGACAGCACTGATCATGCTGTCTATGATGTGGAGAAAGAGGAACACTCCTCCTTTGCTGGAGGAAGTGCAAACTTGTACAACCACTTTGGAAATCAATCTGGTCCTTTTTCAGAAAATTGGGAATAGCTCTTCCTCAAGACCCAGCTATACCCATCCTGGATATATACCCAAAAGATGCTTTACCATACAACAAGGACACTTATTGATATGTATTTAAAACAGCTTTGTTGACAATATCCAGAATCTGTAAACAACCTAAATGTGACTCCACTGAAGCACAGATAAAGAAACTGTGATACATTTATACAATTGACTACTACTCAGCAATTAAAAATGAGGAAATCATGAAATTTGCAGGCAAATGGGTGGACATGGAAAACAGCATCTTGAGTGAGATATCCAAGACCCAGAAAGACACACATGGTATGTACACACTTAAAATGTTTTTTAGTTATATAGTACAGGATAAATATACTACAATTACCCAGACCCAAAGAGGATAAATAACAAGAAGAATCCAAGGAATGATGCTTAAATTTCATTCAGACAGAAACAGAAAAAGGTAGTGGTTTAAGAGAAGGAACAAGGTAGGAGAAGGACTGCAGAGATATGAGGGTGGAGGTAAGACCTGGAGAGAATGGGTGTGGGAGGACAGAAGGCCTGTAGAGAAAAGAGAAAGTTTGGGCTGTGACATCTATGTGACCCCCCCTCAAATCTTCAGCCCAAATTTTACCCTGCCTACAATATATGATGGAATTAAGATTGAGCAGAGATTGAAGGAATGTCCAACCAATGCTGGCTCCAACCCAATATACACTCCATGCATAAGATCCAACTCCTGACACTATAAAGATAATCTGACATGCATGCAGACAAAAACCTAGTAAAGTTGTCCTCTGAGAGGCAGGGGTTCTAAACAGATGCTGAGAATCATAGCCAAACACTGGACAATGGGTAGGGCAGGAGTCTTGCGGAAAAGTGGGGGGAAGGAGAAAAGGACCTGGAGGTGACAGAAATTCCACAAAAAGACCAACAGAGACAACTAACCAGGGCCAAGAGGGGCTTTTTGAGACTGAAGCATGAACCAAAAACCATGCACTCATTGGACGTAAGCCTCCTACACAGATGTAGCTAAAGGGTAGCTTAGGCTTTATGTGGGGCCTCTAGTAAGGTTACCAGAGGTTGTTCCTGACATGGGTTCTGTTGCCAGCTTTCTCATCACTTCCCTCTGGTGGGACTGCCTTGCCAGACCACAGGGGAAGAAGAGAAGGGGGATGGGGAGAAAGGGACTGAGAGTGGGATTGGAAAGAGAGGAAGGATGGGCACTATGACCAGAATGTAAACTGAATAAAGAAAAAAATTAGTAAATAATTCCAAGAAATGTTATTAACAGAATTTATTTTCTTCAAAAATTATATAGTACATATAGTACTTTATATGTATTATAAAGGGAAATGGTTTTCAAATTACATTTTATTTCATGTATACCATGTGTTTTGAAGATACTGAATAATGGTTTATATTATTGTTTTCTAAGATTAAATTACTAGAGTCTATTTATCCTGTAGATTTTGCTCAGCTATTTCTTAAATATCAAAACTGCAGAAGTAGGCACATCCTCTCTCACTGAGGCCAGACAAGGTAGCCACATTAAGGAAACAGGATTAAAAGGCAGGCACCACAGTCAGAGAGTATCCTCATTCCAGTTGTTGAGGGATCCACATGAAGATCAAGATGTGCATTTGTTCATATATGCAGGAGGTCTAGAGCCAGACTATGCAGGCTGTTTTGTTGGTGATTCAGTCTCTGTGAGACCTCCTTGGTCAGATTAGTTGACTCTGTACATCTTCTTGTGGAGGCCTTGACACCTCTGTCTCCCTCAGTCATTCTCCCAACTCTTCCACAGGATTCACCAAGCTCTGTCTAAAGTTTGGCCATGGGTCTTTGGATCTGTTTCTATTAGATGCTAGATTTAAGCCTCTCAAAGGATTCATGCTATGGTCCTGTATATAATAGCACAGTAAGATTAATATTAATAGGGATTGGTTCTCTCCCATTGGATGGGTCTCAAGTAGGGATAGTCTTCGGTTGGCCATTGCCTCATCTTTGCTCCATCTTTGTCCCTGCACATCTTGTAGGCAGGACAAATGTTGGGTTGAATAATTTCTGAGTGAGTTGTGTCCTTCTCCCTCCACTGGAAGTCCTGCCAGGTTACAGGAGGTGACCATTTCAGGCTCCATGTTCTTCAACGCTGGAAAGTTCAGCTAGGTGACCCCCATAGACCTCATGGGGCTTCCCTTACCTCATGTCTCTGGCAAATCCAAGAGATATCCCCACTCCCAATTTCTGTTCTCTCACCTTTTTTCTCTACTCCTAATACCTAATTTTACCCATTCCTTCCCCCACTCCATCAATTTTATTTCCTATTCTGTGTAAGATTCAAGCATTCTTCCTTTGGCCCTCCTTGTTACTTATCTTCAAGTCTATGGATTGTAGCATAGTTATCCTGTACTTTATAGTTAATATCCACTTATATGTGTACATACCCTGCTGCATGTCCTTTTTGGGTTTGGGTTACTTCACTCAGGATGATTTTTTTTTCAATTTCCATCCATTTTCTTGCAAATTTCAATATTCTTATTTTTAATAGTTGAGGAGTATTCCATTATATAAATATATCAGTTTCTTTATCCATTCTTCAGTTGAGGGACATCTGGGTTGTTTTCAGTTTCTGACTATTATGAAAAAGCTTCTATGAACATAGCTGAGCAAGTTTCCTTGTGGTGTGGTGGAACATCTTTGTGTATATGCTCAAGAGAGGTATAGCTGTGTCTTGAGGTAGAACTATTGCAAATTTTCTGAGACACCACCAGATTTATACCCACAGTAGTTATTCAAGAAGTTTGCATTCCCACCAGAAATGGGGGGCATTTTCCACTTTCTCCACAATCTCACCAATTTATGCTGTCCTCATGTTTTGTTTTGTTTTGTTTGTTTTGTTTTGTTCATAGCCATCCTGACAGGTATAAGATAGAATCTCAGGGTTCTTTTGATTTGCATTTTCCTGATGGCTAAGGATGTTGAACATTTCTTTAAGTGTTTATCACCCATTAGAGATTCCTCTATTGCAAATTCTTTGTTTAGCTCTGTACCCCATTTTTATTTAGGGTATTTGATTTGTTGGTATCTAATTTCTTGCATTATTTATATATTTTTGGATATTATCCCTTTGTTGAATGTAGGGTTCATAAAGATCTTTTCCTATTCTGTTGGCTGCTATTTTGTCCAATTGACAGTGTACCTTGCCTTACAGAAGTGTTGGAGTTGATCTAGAGCTAATCGTTAATTGCTTTACCTCCAAAATCCTTACTGTACTAGAAGCAAATTCTCACCCATCCAAAATGACATTGTATGAGTCTTACCTCACAAATTATCTATCTCTCATTGGCTAATACCATACAGCTGGGCTGGTCAGAGGAGATGTAGCTGGAGAGAAAATTCATGGGCTTGTGGGGTTGCAGAAGGCACACAAGACAAAGATGAAGGAGAAAGAAAAGTACAGCTTGCCATGGGTTAGCATAATGAGGAGCATGCTGCAAGAGTAGTGTGCTCTAAGGATTGGCCTAGTGGATCAGAAGCAGCTGAAGTTAAATATGTGCAAGTATTATTGGGTATTTTGGATGAGAAGCAGACAAGATAGCTTAGAGAGAGATTATATCTGCTTAGTGCTAGTATTTTAAAGCTTATTATAAATCTAACAAGTTTTTTGTCTATTATGTATAAAATAGTGGGTTAAGGAATAACTGCTATTATAATAATTTCCTGCACTTAATTAATATATACAAAATAATTAATACATTTTACACAGTAGCTTTTCATTTTCATGAGGTCCCACTTATTAATTGTTGATCTTAGTGCCTAAGCTCTTGGTGTTCTGTTCAGAGTTGTATCCTGTGCCAATGAGTTCAAGGTTCTTCCCACTTTTCTATTAGATTTAGTGTGTCTGGTTTTATCTTGAGATATTTGATCCAGTTGTACTTGAGTTTTGTGTAGGATGATAAAGATTGATGTATTTGCATTCTCTTATATGCAGACATCCAATTAGCCCAACAACATTTGTTGAAGATGCTTTTTTTTCATTGTATTCTTTTGACTTCTTCATCAAAAATAAGATATCCACAGGTATGTCAGCTAATTTCTGGGTCTTAAATTCAATTCCATTGATCAACCATTCTCTTTCTATGCAAATATCATGCAGTTTTTATAACTATTGTTCTGTAGTACATCTTGAAATCTGAGATAGTGATCCCTCTTGAAGATCTTTTACTGTACAGAGAATTGTTTTAGCTATTTTGCAGTTTTTGTTTTGTTTTGTATTTCCATATGAAGTTTGTAATTGGTCTTTCAAGATTAGTAAAGCCTTGTTTTAATATTTTGATGGGGATTGCATTGAAGCTGTAGCTTGCTTTTGGTAAGATGTCCATTTTTACAAAGTTACTCCTACCTATTCATGAGCACGGGAGATATTTCCATCTTCTGTTATCTTCTTCAATTTCTTTCTTCAGAGATTTGAAATTCTTGTTATACAGGTGTTCACTTGCTTGGTTTGAATTGCACCAAGATATTTTATATTATTTGTGGCTTCTCTAAAGTGTGTTATTTATGTTATTTCTTTCTCAGCCTGCTTATCATTTCTAAAGGAGGACCAACAGATTTTTTGGAGTTAATTTTATATCCAGCCATTTTGCTGAAGATGTTTATCAACTGTGCAAGTTCAAAAGTATAGTTTTCAGGGTCACTCATATCATTTGCAAAAACAGATACTTTGACTTCTTCTTTTCCAATTTGTATCTTCTTGATATCCTTTAGTTATTTTATTTCTCTAGTTAGGACTTCAAGTACTATATTGAATAGATACATAGAAACTAGGCAACTTTGTCTCATCTCTAGTTTTGTGGTATTGATTTAAGGTTTTCTCCATGTAATTTGATGTTGGCCATAGGCATGCTGTATATTGCCTTTACTGTGATTAAGTGTGCCTTGTTTCCATTATCTCTCCAAGAATTTTAATATGAAGTTATGTTTTGTGAAAGGCTTTTTTAGCATCTAATAAGATGATTGTGTGCTTTTTCTTTCAGTTTGTTTGTTTTGTAGATTATGTTGAGGTATTTTCATATACTGAAGCATTCCTGCATCCCTGGCATAAAGTGTACTTGATCATGGTGGATGGTATTTTTTTTTTATTTTAAACTTATTTATTTATTTATTTTGCGTTTCTATTTAATACTTTTATTTTATTACACATGTATAAAACAAACTATATACAGCAGGGAGAACCATGTGACAATCATGAGAATAGTGAGTTCTATACATGTTACATTCATAGTGACTTGGCCATCTGCATTTCAAGTAAGTATTTGAAGTCTCGTTTGAAGTAAGTGTTATTCCTGTCTTGTTGGGTCTAAATTTTGAAATGAGAATCAATATCTATCCTATCTCAACTTTAATTTAATTTAATTTTTTAATTTGTTCACCTTACATGCAGATTGTAGCCCTATCCCTCATTGCCTCCTGGTCCCACCTTTCCTCCCTTACTAACCTCTACCCTCCCTTAGTCCTCAGAAAGGGAGAGCCCTCCTCCCCTAACATCTGACATCAGCCTATCAAGTCTCATCTGGACTGTCTGTATCCTCTTCCTTGTGGCTTGGCAAGCTGGCCCCAACAGGAGGAAGTGATCCATGTGTGGGCATCAGAGTCCATGTTAGAAGTAGTCTCTGCTCCCCATTTTATGGGGCCCACAAGGAGACTGTACTGCCTATCAACTACATCTGAGCAGAGGGTTTATATCCTCACCCTGCATGGTCCTTGATTGGTGCATCAGTCGCTGCAGTAGGTGGATGGTATTATTTCTGTCTTCTCAGATTAGGTTTGTGAGTATTTCATTGATTATTTTTGCATCAATATTCATAAGAAAAATTGTTCTCAATTTTTTTCTTTTTTGGGGGGGTCTTTGTGTGGGTGAGGTAGCTTCACGGAATGAGTTTGACAACATTCCTTCACTTTATGTTTTGCAAACCTGGTATTATTCTGTGCTGAAACCATCTGGCTCAGGGCCTTTTGGGGGGGGGGTGTTCAGAAGCATTTAATGACTTGTTCTATTCTTTAAAGGTTATAGGACTATTTAATTTTTTCCTGATCTTGATTTAACTTTGGTAAGTGGAAACTATCAAGAAAACAATCCATTTTTTTTTAGATTTTGCAGTTTTGTGGATTACAGGCTTTTAAAGTAAGACTTAATGATTCTTCAAATTTCCTTGGTGTCTATTGTAATACCCTCTTTTTCAGTTCTGATTTTGTTAACTGGGTAATCTCTCCCTGCCTTTAATTAATTTGGTTAAGTGTTTGCATATCTTGTTGATTTTCTCAAAGAATCAGATCATGATTTCATTTATTCTTTGTATTGTACTCTTTATTGCCAACTATTGATTTCAGTTCTGAGTTTTATTATTTTGTGCCACCTATTCCTTTTTGGTAATTTTGCTTTTTATTTTTTCTGGAACTTTTAGGTGTGCTGTTAAGTTGCAAGTATAACTTTCCAGTTTCTTAATGCAGGCACATAGTGCTCTTAGCACTGCTTTCATTATGTCCAATAAGTTTGTAAAAATTATGCTTCCCTTTTCATTAAATTTTAGGAAGTCTTTAATTTTTTTTTATTTCTTTCCTGACCCAGTGGTCATTGAGTTCACTTTTTATGGTATTGTAGGCTTCTGTTATTTCTGAAGTCCAGCTTTAATACATGATGGTCTGATAAGTTACAAGGGGTTATTTTAATTTTCTTGTACTGGTTGAGGCTTGCTTGTGACCAACTATATGGTCAATTTTGGAGAAGGTTCTGTGAGATGCTGAGAAGAAAGCATAATCTTTTATGTTTGGAAGAAAATTTCTATAGATATCTATTAGGTCCGTTTGATTTATGACATCCATTAGATTCATTATTTCTCTGTTTAGTTTCTGTCTCAATGATCTGTCCATTGATAAGAATGGAGTATTGATGTCTCCTACCACTAACATGTATGGATCTATCTATGATTTATGCCTTAGTAATGGTTCATTGCAAATGTGCATGCCATCACATTTGAGGCATACATATTCAGAATTGATCTTGGTGGATTTTTCCTTTGATAAGTATGAAGTGTCTTTCCAATCTCTTTTGATTAATTTTGGTTGAAAGTCTATTTTCTTAGCTATTAGAACAGCTACTCCAGCTTGCTTTTAGGTCCATTTGCTTGGAGAATATTTTTCTAAACCTTTACCCTGATGTAATATTTACCTTTATTGCTGAGGTGTGTTTCTTGTATGCAGCCAAATTATGGATCTTGCTTTTTTAATCCATTTTGTTCCCTGCATCTTTTTTTTTTTTTGTGGAATTGATTCCAATGACACTGGGAAAAATTATTATCCAATAATTACTTATTCCTGTTATTTTGATGTTGATTGTGTGTGTGTGCGTGTGCATGTGTGTGTGTTTCTTTTGTTTTGGTTTTGTTCTTGTGAGATTGTTTACTTCCTGTGTTTGCTTTGTTGTAGTTAACCTCCATGTATTCAAGTTTTCTTTCTGGTATTCTCTGTAAGGCTGTACTATGGAGCAACAATAATTAAAACAGCATGGTACTGACATAAAAAAGGCAGGTTAATGACTTGAATAGAATCAAAGACCCAAAAATAAATCCACACACCTATACACACTTGATTATTGACAGAGAAGCCAAATCCATATAATGGAAAAAACAAATGGTGCTGGTCTCACGGGATGTTTGCATGTAGAAAAATGTAAGTAGATCTGTATTTATCACCATTCACAAAACTCAAGTAAGTAGATTAACAACCTCAACATAAAACCAGATACACTAAATCTATTATCGGGAGGTAACTTCCTAATCAGAACACCAACAACTCAGGCTCAGTAAATGGGACCTAGTGAAACTGAAAAGCTTCTAAAAGGTCAAGACACTGTCCAAAGAACAAAACAATAGCCTACAGACTGGGAAAAGAGCTTCACCAAGGGTTAATATCCAAAATATATAACATCACCAAACCCATATCCCAATGAACAAAAAGCATTCAGAGCTAAACAGAATTCTCCTTAGAGAAATATTGAATGGCCGAGAAACACTTAAAGAAATACTCAAAGTCCTTAGAAATCAGAGAAATGATTCTGAGATTCCATCTTACACCCATAAGAATGGCTAAGATAAAAAAAACTCAAGTGATAGCACATGCTGAAGATGATGTAAAGAAAGAGGAATACTCCTCCATTGCTGGTGGGAATGCAAACTTGCACAACTACTTTGGAAATCAATATGGCACTTTCTCAGAACACTGGGAATAGTGCTACCTCAAAACCCAGCTATTCCACTCCTTGGCATATACATGAAATGATGCTCCACCACACAACAAGGACATTTTTTTCAACTATGTTTATAGAGATCTACTATTCCTATTTCATTTGAACTAGTCTATTACTGAAGCATTTCTATGAGCTTTTTCTTTGAGTTTTATGAGCTCTTCCTCTTGAATTGTATTTCAGTTCAGCTTTGGTTAGAGGAAATCTCTGATTCTCAGCTTTTGTCTTTGCCCACTGAAGCAGAGGCTCTGGAAACACTCATATGAGCCTAGAAAATAACAACATGAGGCCTTGGTATTTGTGTGGACAACCCATACTTTACAGTTAATGCTTCCTTTACCTCAGAAGCTTTGTCACTCTCTCCTTCAAGCCAAACGTATTGTGTTTGAATACACTTTGAAGATTTACTAAGTATTGACAATAAAGATTCTACAGTGAAAAATTCAGAGTACAAAATAGAGACAAGAATATAAATTTGATCATCATTTCTCTCAAATACAGTTTAAGTGTGTTCATAAGTATTCTAAAATCTAAATATTCGAATTAAGATCTAGAATTCATGGGGAAATATATGAAAATAAGAAGAAGGGTTAATACCTCTGCTATCTATGCCAAATAATAATTTTACAAGTATTCAAAGTTTCCAATATTATTTTAAAATAATTAAATTATATTTAATAATAATATTTTGTATTTAAAATATAATTATTTTAAAATAATTAAAACTTTGTAAATTGCCAAACAGCACAAAGAGTGCTTATTGTATTATACCAAGACTTATATATTGTAAATAATTTATCATTTTTTGGGCAGTTTTTATAAATTATTTTATTTTTGTACATATACATTTATATTATTACACATATATAAAATAGATTACCTATGGCAAGAAGAACTGTGACACAATCAGGAATTATATAAATGTTACATTTGGCTATTTGTATTTGACAGCCTTAAAGAAGACATCTTTCCTCTCTTGGTGCATCTAAATTTCTGAATGTAGATTAATCTCCATCACATATTGTCATTATCAACTTAGAATATCTATCTAGACCTAAAAGTACCTTAACCCCTAAACAATTAAGCTTCATTGTAAAACTAAGCTACCTGGTCTTCAATTCCCTCAGAGACTTGAGAAGGAGTAAACTTCATTATTTGAATATGCTGAGAGTGCATGATTCAAAATGAAAAGATGACAGAGATAGTTTTCTACTGGAATAGTCACCCAAAACTCTCTATAACATTGGAGCATCTTCTTCAGCTTTCTGGCCCAATATGTCTGACAGACATATTTGTAAGGCAGGAACTATTGAGGATTTGTTTACCTTGTGTTGGCAGATTTTGGCCATTGACTCTGCCTGCATCCAAGGATACACTTTATTTTAGGCAGAATTCTGCCTGTGGTAGAAATGAGGACGTTTTCCCCAGTGGCTAGTTTGCGGCATTTGCAGCCATCTCATTCAAGAGGTTATTTGATGCTCATCATCTTTGAGGTAGGCTGAGTGTTGTCAGAAGTTAACGTACCTCATTGTCCACGAATCTTTAATAACATTTTAAATGCCATATTCTGCATGTCTCTGGGGTTTTTGAAGACCTTGTCTTTCTATAGAGTCATATATATCAGCAATACCTAAGATGTATATTCTTGGGATAAAAGTAGACTAGCAATTGACATGACAATGATTTAGTCTACTAGCATTTAATTTGTATAACTTATTTCTCCTGAACAGCTTGATAGCGCTTTCAAAGCACTGGAAGTAAACCTTGTATTATAATTGACTTATATGGTACAATAACTCATAATAAAAATATATACCCAATCAGGATGTGAGGAATTTAAACTGCAGAACAAACAGCTAACTTATATTGCTATTCCCACCATATGGGACCAGCTCTGAGACTGGCTGAAATGTGAATGTGTACGCATAGACAATGATTCTTGTTGACTAAAGGACCCCTATGATTTACTATTAGATGACATTCTTTATATGGCATTGGCATGAATGAAGATTTACAGATGTCTTCTTTTCCTGTCATACAAAGAGAAGAAATCCAGCCTTAATTGTTCCATGCATCATGCACTCCTTTTATACACTTATAATTTTAGGGCTGTATAATGCTTGTGAGAAATTATATGCTTTCAGAACAAAAGAATCAGGCACAGACATTGGATCAGACCTGACAGGATATTTTGTCACTTTGACTTTTTTTCCTTCAGCCCTGTTTCTTTCTAATGACATTTTAGCACATATATCCCAATTAGAAGGACTTTGCATTTTTTTTACTATATTCATATACAATGAAATTAACAGAATATTCTTAACTATATTTCAACAATAGCACATAGTTTGTTGGAGATAGGTATCATTAAACAAATATT
Organism: Acomys russatus; assembly: GCF_903995435.1. Taxonomy (NCBI): domain Eukaryota; kingdom Metazoa; phylum Chordata; class Mammalia; order Rodentia; family Muridae; genus Acomys; species Acomys russatus. The sequence continues at coordinate 340,689 of NC_067157.1, read as the reverse complement.
TATTTTATTTAATTTGTTATAACTTTTGTTTTCTTTAACCTAGAAAAGTTTTTCAACCTCTAATGGGATAAGTGGTAGTAGAGGTTTTTAATGTTATTGGTAATTTTCAGATTCTGGGCTGGTGGATTTCAGGATGTGCCTTCAATTGAACTTGTTGAATTTTAATATTCCTTTGTGATTAATTAGGTTCAAGACTCTTGACAAGATCATTACCTAGATAATGTGGTATTCTCTTTACATCAGTCTAAAGCATATAAAGTTAGATTTTTATAATGTTATTAATGTTAAATTTAATAATTGAATAAAACAGTATTCTAACTCAATTTCTTTCTATAATGCCCTCTGAATCCTTAATCTACTATTCTTAGAATTCAGTAATAATTTCTAACTTACACAATTCTCTTATGTTGTTAGGAATATGATTATTTCCTATTTTTATAAGTCTTATTTATATATGAGTATAACCTTAAAATTTTTATTCTCTCCCACTGTACAATAAAACAAAACTTTAAAAGCCTCAGATTAAGTTTATGGAATTATTACAAACAAATAGTGTTTTATAGTCTGCAAGTATGGGGTATAGTGTATAGCATTCCCTAATTTTGATCTTCAAAGGAAATTATTTATTCATAAATTATTTTCTTTTTATACTGTGCTACCCTTGAGTGATCAGAAAGTCATTTTTATCAATTGTCGTGTTGTCAAACACAATATGGCACCTATCCATATTTGTATCTAAATTTGTACATATATGTGAAAAAACTCAATCACATCAATTTTACACCTATGATAAATAATAATGATTACACTAATGTGATATATATATATATATATATATATATATATATATATATATATATATATATATATATATATATATATAAAAGATCACAATTTATTCTTCAGATATCTTTGTTTCTTCTGCTTTTTTATACTCATTAATTTTTTTCCATACTAAATCTTTGAAATAGTATTTTTATGTTGTGAATTAAAAATACTTTTAGCATAATTAGTGAAAAATTTGGCCTAGAAACATTTGTTTACATACATTGTTTTCAAATTACTGCATTTAATTTCATAGTTGTCCAATCTAGTTATAAATGAGTGGATATGATGAGATTGTCCAATTCAGATCTTAGTCAAAGAACTGACAATGTGAATGACCCTGGAAAGATTATATTGTCTCTGTTTTTGTTGTTTGTTTTGTTTTGTTTTGGTGGGGGCCTGTGTTTCAAACAATGAGACTATTCAAGAGTGAATCACTTTGGAAGTGTTTTTATAGCTTTGTTTCTCATTTGTTCACTTTATTGTTGTTAAATTAAATATATCTTAAAGTTTGGTTTACTCCTGGTAACAATAGCTCTTTTCTTTTAAAGAAATCAAACTTCTTAAAATCTTATAATACAATCTTTATACATTAAATGGTTTCTACAATTAGCTTAACTATAGGTCAACTAGGAACATGTGGATTAAATTTCTTTTTCTAAATACTTATTAGTCTAATATTGTGGGAAAGCTGTTAGAGTGCTTCAGAATATTTATTATTACTTATAGGCTTTCTCAATAGTAATGAAATCACAGAGAAAATAATAATTCAAAATTTAGTCTATTTTCCCAATTGTTCCAAAGAGTTAAGAAAAATAGTTTATACAAAGACATTCATATGTAAGTGGAGTCAAAGTTAATGGGACAAATGTGTCCAGTGGCATGCAGTATTTTAAAATGTCTTTTCTGCTAGTATAGTCAGAGTGTGACTCATCTCTTTGTGAAAAAATTAACTCATTATTTTAGTGGTTGGAAAACATTCTGCAATAGATATTAGCATACTTTTTAAGTAATAGTGCTTAAGTACATTTAAGTAACATTGCTTAAGTAAATGAAAAATTCAGTTCATGTGATATTTCATAATTACACTTTTTTTATAGTTATTCACAGACTGATACATAATACACCAATACACAATCACACACACACACACACACACACACACACACACACACACACACAAGCACACACACATTACTAAATGTAGTACCCTTTCATTGCTCTACTGCATTGGAAAATTATGTACTTTTGTTTCTTCTACTTTTCTAAGTTACAGCAGCAGCAGTTGTCCTATTCTTTGAGTTCCTTCTTTATATATTTTCTGAAACATACTAAGATGTGACAATGACATGGGTAGAAATATGCCCAGATGTGGTATTAGTTCCACTCATGCATTAGCATATAAGTCTACTGGTGATTCTCTTCTACATGTTTAATAATGCATTTATGTTGAATGATCATAATGAATTTATCATTATTTGGGTGATATTATACAATATTAGTTTGTCTTCTGCCTGGCTCCTTTTATTAGAAAATAAATTTGGAGAAGAGATATGTCTGCTTATTCAATGATGTAAAAACCTGATGTACATTGAATTCTACAGTCAAATGCTTTATCACTGAGCTATAACACCTCAAATAGAGAATTTTAAATATGATTCTGTGATTATAACTTGAGGATGATATGTTGTCTAGAGGTTTATGTGTTGAATGTTTGGTTGGAGTCTCTCTGAAATATGCTGGTAAAGATGATAGCCTGACCCAAGTCTCTTTCTTTCTTGTTCAACAAGTGGCAAACCTTTTCTACCACATATTCACACAGCTATGATGCTCTGCCCAAGTATAGAAAGCCAATGTGGTTATACAAGGTCATTGAGCCTTTAAGAAATGAATAGTGGATAACAAGAGATCTTCACATTGGAACCTAGTCAGAATTGTACTCACCACATTGATATATTCTAGATAACTTCATCATATATTTTCCAAACAAATTATTCCAAATGTTGTTTCAAAGGAGGTATATACCTTGGGTGCTATCGACACCTTCCTTTTAAATCAGCACCCTGTTTTTAATGATAAAGTGTATTCTTTCTTCATTTCAAAACATTTAAAAATTAATTGACTATTTTTATGGGAATTGCTTCCTTTTTTTGTACTAAAAGAATTAAAATTAAGGAGCAAAATGATATTGCTTTATGTATTTAAATTATTAAAAAGTTATTCTTTGAATTAATAATCAAAATATTTCAGAGTCTCTGAATTATGGATATTTCTTTTGTTCTTACTATTTTCTATTTACAATGAAATTTGTTCATATAATAATGGCTAAGTTTTTCAATTGTGGATGAGTAAAGTTACTAATAAAATAATACATTTCTTATCCCTTAAAATAATGGTCAGGATATTGCTGAATGTCTTCTCTCTCTCTGTCTCTGTCTCTCTTTCTCTCTCTGTCTTTTGTCTTTCTTCTCTCCTGCCTCTTTCTCTCTTTCTCTGTCACACTGACTGTAGGATTTACTTCTTTTTGGTTTTGTTTTGGTTACAGACAAAAAAGTTTACAGATGGTGACAATAAATAAAAAATGAGATCCCGTATTTCTTTATTTTTTCAGTTTAATACAAGTCAATAAGCATAATTGAACGGTTACAATTTAGCTAAATTACAATTCAGCCTTTTGAGAGCATTTCTATAAAAACATGTGTGCTGACTTCCACCAAATGTGATAAGACTGTGACCTAATGTTAAGCAAGAGTGTTCTACTCAACATCAGCTCAGAAAAGAATCCAATTTTAGAACAAAAGGAAATGAGAAAAATCAAGATGCTATTTTCATCAGTTCTTCAGATTTGAAATGTTCCCTGGTATAGAAGGGCATAGAGTGTAAAGTCAATTGAAAGTATGGAATAGTGATATTGTTCCACATGCTGCTTTGTTTTTTGTCAATAGCAAGCCAATGAAAACAAAAGATGAAAGCGTCAATAGGCAGCATTGGAGTTTGGTGGCCATGGAAATATGGAAGAGGCCAGAGAACATTCCAATTTTCAGAGGAAATAGTTACTCTCCACTTGAAGACTCATCTTCCTGGGTTCTTGTTGTACTCCCTCCCTTCTTTATAATTTCCCCAAATGCCAAAGGAAACACATAAATGGCAGAGTTACAACAGAGGACAAGCCTGGAGCTACCACTATCAGTGGCAGTAGGAAGTTCAAATGTTCCTTAAGCACTGTTGTCCTTGGAGGTAATTAGCAGTTTTTCTAGGCCTAGAGGAGCATCTAACAACACAATCTGTACAGAGGGAAAGTGCTCTCCTTGGTCCACCTCCACATATGTGTAAGTCTCCTCCTGTATATATATATATATAACAGTGGCATAATTATAGTGTCTTAGTTATGGTAACCATTGCTGTGATGAAGCATCATGATCAGAAACAACTTTGGGATGAAAGAGTTTATTTTGTTCAGTTTAGCATCAAAAATAGTGAGGTCAGGAACTCAAAGAGGGTAGGAGGAACCTGGAGGTAGAAGCTGATCCAGAGACCATTTCTGATTCTCAAATTACCTACAAGATTCTTAGATTATTGATAAGAAAAACATAAAAGCGAAGAATGAATGATACCCTTCTAATTTTTCATAATAATGACTATGTGAACTTAGAAAAATGCCAGTCATAGTAAAACTAAAAGTTACATGTGAACTGTAAAGGGAAGCTCATGATCCTTTATGAAATTTATATTGACAGTTTGGAGTAATCCTCAGATGAAAAGAACCTAAGGGCATAAGACAATTGTAGAGGAATAAAGAAACTCCACTGAACAGGAAAAAAAAATACACACTGTTAAATTGGTGGCCCCCTTCTCCTCACTCTCTGCCACTCTTCCTCCCTACCTCTTTTTCCCTCTAGACCAGAAAGACTTCAAGAGTAAACATATCTGTCTTCAAATCAGGATATTTATCTAGAGATTAACATCAATAATAAACACTTTCAATGTAAGATAAGGTTGATAATAAGCATAATGGGAGCTTGGCTGGGTCTCCAATGTCCCCATTAAATGCTTGTTCATTCCAGCAGAATTCAATTTCATTTGTTTTCTCCTTCACTATGTTTGTGTCCTCCCTACAACCCTGGTACTAGATCCAACATAAAATACAGTCTATTTCCTCATTTGCACACATGTACAGACTTACACACATACAAAAAAACTTTTTTGGGCTTTGTACTTTATTCAACTATTCCTGATTTATAAGTTTCCACATCCCTGCTTTTATTTTTATTTTTTGTTTTATATCTTCAAATTTCTGATGCATATCAGCTGTCTCTTTTGATGATTTTATTCTTTCAGCTTCTTTGATCAAAATTTTACTTTCCAATACTACCGTTTTTTAAAGTACTTTCACAAAGTGTTTATACCATCAGCCATCTTATGACACTGTTTTGCTCATTCTGCTTGTTAAAAATAAGATGAATACATTTGTATATTGAAATGATTAAATGTGAAAAAATGAGATAATGTGTATATCAATTTCAACAGAGCTCTAGAAGAAATGCCTAATTCATTCAGCAACACAACACACACAAATAAATAAATAAATAAATACTAAACATATGTGTGTCTATACGTGTGTGTGTGTGTGTGTGTGTGTGTGTGTGTGTGTGTGTGAAAGCTTGTTCCAGTGTGGGAGCCATGCTAAATTCAGCCATACTAGAAATCCTGTGCTTAGTCTTCATGCTGTGACCTCCATGTTGTAGACATTTGTTGAAGGAAGTCTTGTTTTTAGGCTATCTTCAGATTGTTTAACTTTGAAAGAAATAAGTAAGATCTTATAGAGAACTACTCAGAGGATTGTATTCTTGCCTGGGGGCTGGGGGAAGTGAGATTGCAATAGAGCTTGTGGTGACCTTGCTATACAAACTGTACTCACTTGTAATAAATTAAGACTTAATCAGGGATTTCTAGATTTGGCTTCATATTTCTTGTGTCTCTATTCCCCTTTTTCAATCCTCACTCCCTCTTCCAGGGAACCATGTTAGATTTGTCCCGTGGGCTGGAACATTCCAGAAACTAAAAATCATATAGTTCTCATGGGGTATACATTATAGCAGAAGGAGACAAGCAATGAATGTGTAGGTAAATTAATAAATAGGGCATATCAATTGGTGATATGCTGCTATGAGAGGAATAAAGATAGAGGCAGATGATAGTAATGGGGAAATAAATTGGTATTTCATGAAGGGCAAATGAAGTAAAAGTATAAGCCATTAGCCATTACAGTATCTGAGGAAAGGTTTGACAAAGTAGGAATGACAAATGCAAAGGCACAAGGTAGGACCACAAAGGTGTTTTAAAAGAACATCCATGTCAGAGTAAGGAAAGCAGAATACAAGATTACATTAAAAAAAAAAAACATCTTTTAGCAGGTTACCAAGAAGAGATATCATATCCTATGAACATATACAGGGGGAGGAGGTCCCCCTCAGTCATAGTCAGAGGGGAGGGGAGTAGGAGGAAAGTGGGATGGGAGGAGGAATGGGAGGATAATATGAATGGTATAACAACTGAGATGTAATATGAATAATTAATACAATATTTTAAAAACATTAAAAAAATATCCCATCCCCAGTGAGGGCCTTACAGAAAAGGGAATTTTAGATTTTATTCTCTGAAATAAAAACTCATCAAAATATTTGTGTTTTGATATGACTTTTCCTGTGACATTGCTGCTTTGTAGAAACTATACCGAAGTTTTCAGAAGTAAAACAGATACTAAATAGGACAGAAAGATGCTGGTAGCAAGATAAAGCTAATGTGAGGAAAATTTGAAAGGGATGAAAAATTATGCTATTATTTGGGATAGAATTGTCATTTTTTTCAAGAGAAACAAAAATTTGGAAGAAAGCCTAGAGTTTAGTTTCAGACATTTGAATTTTAGAGCCCAATAACTTCATAAGTATATCTCAATGACATTTGAAGCCATAGACTGCATGAGATCACTGTAGTATGATTAAAAGAACTAATTAAAGAAGAGATTCAAATAGGGCTCATAGTGAACTCATGACCTATTGTCCCATTGAATAATAACATGGTAAATATTTTGGAAATATTTTTTATTTTAAATCTAAATTGTTTCACTTTTGCATGAGAAATTCCAAAATAGATGCATAGTCCCAGACCCTGCACACTCCATTTTATATGTTACTCAGAAATATAAATGGTGGTTGGAAAATGGAGACCTAGAGTAAGAAATACAAAGGAAGATGGGGTGAAGGTGTGTAGAGGAGGCTTTTGAACAGACAGAAGCAAATTTGAATAGAAGGCATGAGTTGTTTGAATGGCAAAACTTGAAGGATTTACCCATGTAGAGATGTGGGTGAATTTGAGAGAATATATAACTGGTAATGAACGGTGTTTTGTTTTTTTGTTTTGTTGTTTTGTTTTGTTTTTTTTTTCAGAACTAAAAGAAAGCAAGTTCACCTTAGAGGGCATAACAACTTTTTAATGATTATATTTAGTTTATTGAACAAAGATTCCTTGGATAAATACACTACCATTTCTCTGTTGTTAAATGAACCTTCCTTCCTCTGTTCTTTACTTCTTTCACTTATCATAGGTAATTCTTTTATAAATTCCTATGTATTGTAGAAAAAAAAGTCTTACTTTGGGGCTGGAGAGGTGGCCTAGTGGTTTCCAGAAGTCCTGAGTTCAATTCCCAGCAACCAATGGTGGCTCATAACCATCTGCACTGGGGTCTGATACCTTCTTCTGGCATACCTGTGTACATGGAGACAGAGATACATTAAAATAAGTAAATAAATAATTTTTTTTTTAAAAAGTCTTATTTATTAGAAATTCTTTGCCCAATTCTATTCCTTAAACACTAACAGTTGGAATTATTTTAACAATATCCATAATGTTGCAACTTAATACCAAAACCATAGCTGTGTATTTTCAAGTATACTATATTTGCTTAAAACACTGCCTTTTGTCTTGTATTATAATTGGAAACACAACTTACTGGCTGTACTGAAGCACTTATCACAGCATATTGTGCTACTATCAGATACTGACTTAATTGTCTCCCTTAATGAGAACTGAGTTCTTGTTTCTCTCCTGAATGTATTATTCTTCAACAAAATTTATATTTGTGGGAGTTTTGATTAGAGAAATAGGGAAATACAGTATAGAATAGTTGGTTAAATAGGCTTTTAGTTGAAGCAAATTGTAGTACAGTTAAGAAAATTAAATAACAGAAAATGTATGTTATTTTTGTTCTGTAAAAATTTAAAAGTACCATCAATGTAAAGTTTAGATTTTTTGAAAACCTTATTTCTTCACAGTTTTTAAAGAATGACTTTTAATTCATTGAATATTTTAGTCTACTCTGAGTTATTATCTTCAGTACTAAGCACATGTGAGTGGAAGGTATCTGCCTTCAAAGAGGCCAGGCTGAATGACTGAGAAACTAAGAAGCTAACAATAAAACAATTAACTATGATAAATTCTATATGATTATATATATGACATTTAATGTATGATAAATTTTGATGGATTATAAAGAATAATAAAATTAAGTAGAAAGCATATATTGACAGGTTGCTATAATGAAGGAAAACCTAGTAGCTTCAACAAATAGATGTTTATTCTATTTTCCTCCATGGCCTAATCAATAGCAGCCTGGGGATGCACACAACTTGCTCCATCCTATTGCTTTGACAATACCATCTCTTGCTTTTAGTTTTGTTGTATCATAAGATAATTCAAACTTCCTATAATAATTATATGATCCAATGATCAGGAGGTGAGACAAGAAAGAGCTATTCTTTAAATGACCTGAAGTTACTGTGTACAAGTACACATATCACATATCATTGGTCAGAACTTGTTACACAAGGAAGATTGAAAGGTGTAATCTTCAGATGCATGGTTAGGTGCATAGCTCAATTCAAGATTGTGTCATTAAAAAGAAAAGAGTCTCTACCACCCTGGGTACATCACATTTCAACATAGATTTACAAGAAAGTGAAGTTTGTATTGAATCTAAGAACTTGGATTTAAATAGTATTTTATTACTGACAAGTACTTACATACACCTACACCCTATATTTTACTCATAAATAGACTGATTGATTAATTAGGACAGATCTGATTGTTTCTATATGATTATTGTATAAGTAAAAAATAGTTTAAAATGACTTATTCAGATCATATATCTAATGTGACATTTTTAGGCTTTGAACTTTTACAAATGTACCTTATTTGGGATTCTTTAATGCTTATACCTCCATTCCAACCCACCTACTCTAGATAGGAGAGAAAATAGGTTAATGGGAACAGGAGTAGTAGACCTTTTGTGACTCAGTTCCTTGAAGCAATTCCACTCTTCATCATCAAGATTCAGCAGACCCGTTAAACAGCAAACCAGCAATTCAGCGAAGGTGACTGCAACCATAGCAGCCAGAATCTAGAGTAGCATCAGGAACTCAGAACTTTGAAGCAGTCTCTGGAGAATTACTTTCTAGGAACATCTTGAAGTGGAAAAAAGAACAGCCAAATTATAGAAGCAATACCAAATCCAAGAAGTCAAGCCTCTGGTTTTGGATATATATATATATATATATATATATATATATATATATATATATATATATATATATATATGCACACACACACACACACACACACACACACACACACACACACACACACACCTTTATTTTCTCAAAGTCCATACTAGGATGGCAGTTCCTTGTCTAGTGGACAAACACTGCACACCCTCACACAAGTCTGTTTCACATCCCACACTTGGGATAAAACCAAAAACATGTTTACATTCACTGCAGATATTAGACTACAACTCAGTTTTTAAAAAAAAATTCTTCAACTTTACTCTTGTGACATGCCATAATTCTGTTAATAATGAAATATATTGGTACTTAAACAGGATTATGCTCTTTCAGAAGCAATTTTTTTCCAACTTGGAATCCAATAGCAGTTTGTAGGAGTAAATGGAATGGTACTAGTTGAAATAGGAATTGTCTATTTTCTGTGAGTTCAATACATATTCATGAAACATCTGGACCTTTCCAAAAGGTTTACATTGGGAGAGGAAAGGGAGACCAAGTTGATGATGAATCGAATTGAATCATGTCACCTCTGTCCTGGCTGACTCTTTCTATTCAGTGTGAGTCATTTCATTTCTAAAAATGACTCTTATTGCTCTTCAGGGAGACTGTGCTGAGGGAACCAGTTCATGAGCTTTGCTTTTGCACCTTTTACACAAAGGCACTCAGCAATAATTGTTAGGTACAATTTAATATTAGCTGTTGATGACCTCCCTTAAACCCTTTATATCAATATATTTTGGGTTTTAAAAGACTCACAAATGAAAGACTAGTTCTGTATACATCACTTATGCTCTTACATGCTAAGTAGCTTTAATGTGCATGGTCCTTTCTTATGGAGTCTTTATTTCTTATCACATCAGTGTATGATGACTTCTTGTTACCACACATAACATATGTTATATGTCTAACTATATCCTGAATAAGAAAATTGTTACCAATTTGACAATTATACTTTTATCTTAATGCCCTAATGTGAATGCAAGCCTAACCCAAGATTTAGAAGCCCTTTTATGTGTGTAATCTAACTCCTTTTGGAAGAATAAATGTTTACTCTTGAACCCAACATTCCACATGCACTTCTTCATCTTGTACTTAAAGTTTTACATTTGTAGAGATTTCTGAGATGATATGTATCAGAAAAATACTTATTTACATTGCTACATGTGTCCATGAAAATATGTGCAAAATTAAATAAAATATAGCCTTAATTGGTTTATTATTGAAAAGTAATGAAGAAGCTGACAAGTGTGGGGCCCTGTACTTAAGGTTGGAGCCTGGCATTACTGGATGGCCCCTGAGCTCAGTGCCAAGTGACAGACTTACTTCCTCATCTAAGTTCTTTCATCTCCCCTTGATCAGAGGAAACACCAGATCCTCTAAAGGACTGTCACATAGTCCTCAGCGAGATTATAGGCCCAACCTTTTTCTGGTAAGAAACCCATTCAGTGTGCACCTGGGATTCCTGGAAATACCATCTATGCTAATGAGATCTGGAGTCCTTCCTCACTCCCACCCTCATTGCCTATAGGATAATTGAGTACTGTGTTTCCTTTCTTATGGCAGGACTGTATTGGTGCATGTAAATAAAGTACCCCTGGTATCCCTAGTCCCAGCAAATCAAACACATTCACCTTCAAAACTTCTTCCACTGCCCAAGGTTTATAAGTCCCTGTTTCACACAAACTAAATAGGCTGCCATCATCTATTTTACCACAACTGTCTGAGACTCATCATTGACTCTGAAGAAGGAAGGCCCACTCCTCTCTGAAGAATTTGCCTCTGGATACCTGGGCTTGACTGCTAGTTAGGAGGCCACATACTTCTGGCTACTGAGAGCTTCTGCCAGTCACCAGCAGAGTGCCAGCATGGACTGCTGCTGCCATCTTCCTAGCACTGCTTGGCCCACCACAGTGCCCCTCTGTAGAGGAGAATAGCCAACTGTTCTCTAAGCACTCAATCTGTCCTCTGACTAAACTGGGCTCTAGCTACTGCCTCTCAAATTTGGAGCTCTTAGCTGGGCTCTGAGCTTCCTGGGAGAGTACCAGGAAAGGCCCAAGCCCCTGACAGATACACAACCACAGCCAAAGACAGAGAACATAAGAATATAAAATTGAGCTGGGCAGTGGTGGCACACGACTTTAATGTCAGCCCTCAGGAGACAGAGGCAGTCAGACCTCTTAGTTTGATTTCTACAGAGAAACCCTCTCTCAAGAAAACCAAAAATAATGATAATGATGATGATGATGATATAAAATTGAGGAATAGCCAAAATATCCTTCCCTGATATTTGAAGAAGAGACAACAAACTTCTCAAGGAGGTTTATACTTTTGAAAAATTGTTTCAATAACAGTAATTTCTGCATAAACCCCATTTCCTCCCTTGGTTTTTCTTAAATAGAGGGAAATGTACATATTTCTGGCTACACAAAGGTACTTTCCATCTTCAATACAAAGATCCTCCAGGAAAACTGTAAGGATAGCCCCTAATTTTTACATTGTCCTGTAACATGACCCCAGATTTAGTAAACCCAGAAACCTTAGCAAAACTGATTCCATGAGGGAAGTACCTTCCAGATTGTAAAACTCAGTATGTAGACAGTACTACATACCAAACTAAAACATAGACCTAATTCGTCAAAGTATATTTATGGGAAAGAGTCAAAATGTACTAACCTTCACTTTTGCTTTCTGTAGTTCCACTTCTGGCTTACTGTTCTTGTTAACTAAAATATGTCAACCCAAAACATTGAGTTTTGTGCTTAAATGCTCACTCAGAAAGGCTCAGACTTGCAATGAGATCCCAAGCACCCTTATAGGACATAACTCAGATATTACATGCTCCAAAAGTACCTCCTTTTACACACATAAACACCATCCTTTGTTCTCCTGCCCCAAATGCTCTTTGGGATTACTCTTACTCATGTATCTTCATGTCCTCAATTGCTTTGTGATAGCTCCTTGCCTATTGCTCAATTACTGATAATTTCTCCCATCTGCATTGTACACTTCCTTTATTATTTCTGTTGATATCACTGTGTCCACAGGGACTCTACTGCTGCATAAAACCCAGAAAGTGCTCAGAGAAGTACTGAATGACTACCAGGATGATGACACACTTCCATTGATGTCATAGTCTCAAGGAGAAGATACAGAGGTTGTACAAAAGTTAAGGAGAAGCAATCTGCTATAAAAGTAATCCTGGAAGTTGTTCACAAACCTCACTACTTAAAAAAAAAACCCTCATCCCAGCATCTGAGAACAGAAGAACTTCTAAAATTATGATGTCATCCTGGTCTACAGCTCAGTCTCCATTCCCAGAGCCTTGCTGCCACCTGGAACAGACAGGTGAGTACCCTATGCATCAGGCCCTGCCTTCTGCATCTCCCTAGGCAAGCTCAGCTGTGGTGATCTATGCCCTGTCTCCTGCAAACTCCATTTACTAGACCACAGCCCTACCCTAATTCCCAGAGACCTGGGGTTATCAGGGAATATCAAAGTAAGATTTGCCTCCTCCACCCCTGACAGTTTGTCCCCCTAAAACATTTCCAATAGAGGTAAACCTCACTTGCTCCTCAGTGTTCCATTTTCTAGCCCACAACCTGGTCTGCATTATCAGAGGCCTGTCAATACCAGAGACAACCAGATGGCTAAAGGCCAGAATAAGAATACAGCCAACACAAGCCAGGGCCATATGACATGACAAGAACCCATTTCTCATATTACAACAAGCCCGGCATACTTTAACACAGCTGAAGTATAAGAAAATGACACTAAATACAATCTTATGAAGATGATGGAGGCCTTTGAAGAATAAATGAAAAAAAAAAAAAACCTTTAAAGAAATACAGGAAAATACAATCAAACAGATGAAGTAAAGCAACAGCAACACCTGACCAAGACCTGAAAATAGAAATAGAGAAAATAAAGAAAACACAAGCTGGAGATAAAATTTAGGGGATGAAAACCTTAGGCTAGAAAACAATAAGTACAGACACAAGTTTTGCCAAGAGAATACAAGAGATAGAAAACAGAATCTCAGATATAGAAGATAAAATAGGAGAAATTAATACACCTGTCAAAGAAAATGTCAAATCTATAAAAGTTTTTAACAGAAAACATCCAGAAAATTTAGGGCACTATAAAATGGTCAAACCTAAGAATAATAGGAATAGAAGATGGAGAAGATTCTAAGTACAAAGGCCTAGGAAATATTTTCAACAAAATCATATATGATTTCCCTAACCTAAAAATGGGTAACTATAAATGTACAAGAAACTTATAGAACACCAATAGATTGGGCAAATAAAAGAAAATACTGCCACTACATAATAATCAAAACACTAAATGTACAGAACAACAACAACAACAACAACAACAACAACAACAACAACAAAAAAGAACATTAAAAACTGCAAGGGGAAAAGGCCAAGTAAAATATAAAGGCAGACCTCTTAGAATTACACCATACTTCTCAACAAAGACTTAAAGCCCCAGAAGGTCCAGGCCAGATGCCATGCAGTCTCTTAGAGTTTACATACATCGTCTTAGACTATGATCCCAACAAAATTTTCAATCCATAGATGGAGAAAACAAAACGTTCCATTATAAAACCAAATTTTAGTAATATCTTTCCACACACCTATCCCTACAGAGAATATTAGAAGAAAAACTCCAAGACAGGGAGCTGTGTTAATTACACCCAAGAAAACAAACACAGGAATTAACAATCTCAAACCAGCACACACACACACACACACACACACACACACACACACACACGCACACACCACTACTACAACCAACATCCAAATAGTAGGAATTAACAATCATTAGTCATTAATATCATTCAACAACAATGGACTCAGTTCCCCAATAAGAAGACACAAGTGATTGGAATGGATGCAAAGAGCAAGATCCACCATTCTGCAGCATACAGGAAACCCGCCTCAGCAATAAATATAAACATTACCTCAGAGTAAAGGGTTTGAAAAAGATTGTCCAAGCAAATGGACCCAAGAAACAAGCTAGTGTATGCAATCTAATATCTAACGAAATAGACTTTCAACAACATTTAATCAAAATAGACAGGGAAAGACTCTTCATAATTATCAAAAGATCCACCAAGATGATATGTCAATTCTGATTATGTATGACCCAAATGCAAGGGCACCCAGGTTCGTAAATGAAACATTACTAAAGCTGAAATCACAAGTAGAACCGTACATGTTAATAGTAGGAGACTTCAACACCCCACTTTCACCATCCAGCCAGAAAAGAAATAGAGAAATAGTGAAACTAGAAGATGTTATAAAACAAATGGTCCTAACAGATATGTACACAACATTTCACCCACACACAAAAGAATATACCCTCTTCTCAGTACCTCATGGAATCTTCTCCAAAACTTATTATGTACTCTGTCACAAAGGAAGTCTCAGCAGATACAAAAAAACTGAAATAACCCTCTGTATCTTATCAGACCACCGTGCTGGACTTCAGCAACAACAGAAACAATGAAAAAACTCCAAACATATGGAAACTGAACAGTTCTGTACTCCATGACCACTGGTTCAAGGAAAAATAAAGAAAGAAATTAACAATTTTCTAGAATTCAATGAAAAGGAATGCACAATAGACCAAACTTACAGGACACAATGAACATAGTGCTAAGAGGAAAGATCATAGCACAAAGTGCCTTTATAAAGAACCTTGGAGAGAACATCCACTATGGCACACACCTTTAATACTAGCACTCAGGGAGGTAGCGTCAGGCATATTTCCGTGAGTTTCAGGTCAGCCTGGTCTATGAATCAAGTCAAGGACAGCCAAGGCTGCACAGAGAAACCCTGTCTCACAACAAACAAACAAACAAAAACCCTACCCAACAACAACAGCAAACAACATGAAGCTATCTCATACTAGCAAATTAACAGCACACTTGAAAGCACTAGAACAACTGGAAGCAAATACACGAAAGAGGAATAGATGGCAGGGAATAATAAAACTTAGAGCTGAGATCAATAAATTAGAAATAAAGAAAGCAATACAAAGAATCAACAAAACCATGAACTGATTCTTTGAGAAAATTAACAAGATAGACAAACCCTTAGTCTAACTAACTAAAAGGCGAGAGACAGTATGCAAATTAACAAAATCAGAAATGAAAAGAGGAGGAAATCCAGAGAATCATTAGGTCTAACTTCAAAAGTCTGTATTCAACAAAATTGAGAAATCTAAAGGAAATGGATGATTTTATTGATAGATACAACTTGCCAAAGCTGAATCAAGATCAGATAAATAATTTAGGTAGGACTATAACCCCTAAAGAAATTGAAGGAATCATTATAAGTCTCCTGACCAACAAACAAACAAACAAACAAAAAACCTCTAGGACAGATGGATTCTACAAGCATTTCAAAAAATAGCTAATACCAGTACTCCTCACACTATTCCACAACGTAGAAAAAGAAGGAACACTGCCAAATTCATTCTTTGAGGCCATGATCACCCTGATACCCAAACCACACAAAGACTCAACAAAGAACAAGAATTTCAGAACAATTTCTCTTGTGAACATTGATGTAAAATATTCAATAAAATAAACCAAATCCAAGAACATATCAAAAACATCATCCATCAAATAGGCTTCAATCCATGGATGCAAGGGTGGTTTAATATATGAAAATACATCAATGTAATCCACTATATAAACAAACTCAAAGAAAAAAATCACTTGATCATCTCATTAGATGCTAAAAAAGCGGCTGACAAAACCCAACATTCTTTCATGTTAAAAGTCTTGGACAGATAAAGGATACAGGTACATACCTAAAAATAATAAGGGCAATACCCAGCAAGCCTAAAACCAACATCAAATTAAATGGATAGAAAATTAAAGCAAATTACTAAAAACAGGGACAAGACAAGGATCCCTACTTTCTCCATATCTATTCAAACATAGTGTTTGGAGTTCTAGTTGGAGCAATAAGACAAGAAGGAGATCAAAGGGATAGAAATCAGAAAGGAAGAAGTCAAAGCATCACTATTAGCAGATGATATAATAGTATTATGAGGGACCCCAAAAATCCCACCAGTGGCCTCCTGCAGCTGATAAACACCTTCAGAATACTAGCTGGCTACAGGATTAATCTTTTGAAAAAACCAGTAGCCTTCCTACATACAAATGATAATTGGACTGAAAAAGAAATTAGGGAAACAACACCATTCTCAATAGGCACAAATAATATAACAATTTTGGTATAACTCTAACCAAACAACTATAAGAGCTGTATGACAAGAACTTTAAGTTTTAGAAGAAAGAAATTGAAGGAGATATCAGAAGATGGCAAGATTTCACATTCCCATGGATCAGTAGGATTAATATAATAAAACTAGTCATCTTACCAAAAACAATCTACAGAGTCAGCGCAATTCCCATCAAAATGTAAACCCATTTTTTAAAATAATTTCCTTCTTTTACTTAATTAATTGATTCAGATTACATCTCAATTGTTATCCTATCCCTTGTAACCTCCCATCCCTCCCTCCCTCTTGCTTTCACCCTATTGTCCTCCACAATGACTGTGACTGAGAGGGACCTCCTCCCTCACTATATGGTCATAGGCTATCAAGTCTCATCTTGGTAGCCTGCTTATCCTTCCTCTGAGTGTCACCAGGCCTCCCCAACAAAGGGTACATGGTCAAAAATGGGGCACCAGAGTTCATGTCAGAGTCAGCCTCCACTTTCCACTCAACTGTGGAAAATGTCCTGTCCATTGGGTAGATCTGAGTAGGGGTTCGATGTTTACTGAGTGTATTGTCCTTTCTTGGTGCAGTAGTTTGAGCTGGCTCTCTGGGCCCAGATCTGCCCGTCATGATGTTCTTCTTGTAGGTTTCTAGGACACTCTGGATCCTTCTATTTCTTCATTCTCTTATATTTCTTTCACCTAGCATCCTAATAGGATGTCCTCACATCTGTCCTAATCTCCTGGTAAGTGAAGACTTTCATGGGACATGCCCCTCTGGCTAGTGTCCAATTACAAGTGAGTATATACCATTTGAGTCTTTCTGCTTCTGGGTCAACTCACTCATTTTGATCATTTCTAGTTCCATCTATTTGTCCACAAATTTTGAGATTTCCTTGTTTTTAATAGTTGAGTAGTATTCCATAGTGTAAATATACCAGTTTCTTTATCCATTCTTCTACTGAGGGACATTTAGGCTTTTTCCAGGTTCTGGCTATTATGAATAAGGCTGCTATGAACATGATTGAACATAAGTCCTTGTGTGGAGCATCTTCTGGGTATATTCCAAGGAGTGGAATAGCTGGGTCTTGAGAAAGCCCTATTCCCAGTCTTCTGAGATAGCGCCAGATAGATTTCCAAAGTGGTTGTTCAAGTTTGCGTTCCCACCATCAGTGAAGGAGCGTTCTGCTTTGTCCACATCCTTGCTAGCATGTGGTATCACTTGAGCTTTTGATCCTAGCCATTCTGATAGGTGTAAGATGGGATCTCAGAATCGTTTTGATTTGCATGTCTCTGTTGACTAAACACATTGAGCATTTATTTAAGGGTTCTCAACCATTCAATATTCCTCTATTGAGAATTTTTTGTTTAGTTCTGAGCCCCATTTCTTAATTGGATTATTTGGTTTGGTTGTGTTTAGTTTCTTGAGTTCTTTATATATTTTTGATATTAAACCTTTGTCAGATATCGGATTGGTGAAGGTCTTTTTCCAGTCTGTAGGCTGTCGCTTTGTTCTGTTGACAGAAACTTCTCAGCCTCCTGAGGTCCCATGTTTTGATTGTTGACATTAAGGCCTGGGCTGTTGGAGTTCTGTTCAGTAAGTTGTCTCCTGTGCCAATGTGTTCCAGACTTCACCCCACTTCTTTTTCTAACAGATTTAGTGTCTCTTGTTTTATGTTGAGGTCTTTAATCCATGTGGACTTGAGTTTTGTGCATGGTAATAAATATGAATCTAATTGCAAGAATACAAGAACACATCAAAGATATTATTCACAATGAGCATGCATGTAGAATGATTTAATATACAGAAATCCATCAATGTTATGTACCATATAAACAACTGAAAGGAAAAAAAACACATGATCATCTCCTTAGATGCAAAAAGAGCATTTGAGAAAATCCAACACCCATTCATGTTTAAAGTTTTGGAGAGACCAGGGATACCAGCCTTATACGGCAACATAATAAAGGCTACATACAGCAAGCCTAAAGCCAAAATCAAATTAAATGGAAAGATACTCAAGTAAATTCCTTAAAATTAGGAACAAGGCAAGGCTGCCCATTCTCTCCATATCTCTTCAATATAGTACTTGGACTTCTAGCCAGAGCAATAAGACAACAAAAGGAGATCAAAGGGATCCCAATGGGAAAGGAGGAAGTCAAATTATCCCTACTTGCAGATGATATGGTAGGGTACATAAGTGCCCCCCCAAATTCCACCAGAGAACTCCTACAGCTGATAAACACCTTCAGCAAATTGGCTGGATACAAAATTAACTCAAAAAATTTAGTAGCTTTTCTTTAAACAAATGACAGTCATGCAAAGGAAGAAATAACAAACACAATTGTTTACAGACCTTGAAAGGGCAATGTCAACTTCACATGAGAATTTTTAAAAAAGTATAGCTAAAACAATTCTACTAGATCCATTTGATTCATGACATTGGTTAATATATAGGGAGAGGAGGTCTCCCCCAATCACAGACATAGGGGAGGGGAGAAGGGGGGAAGTGAGAGGGAGGGATGAATGGGAGGAAATAGGGGAAGGGCTAACAATTGAGATGTAATATGAATAAATTAATAAAAAATGTCAAAAAACCCCAATTATATACAATAAACAAACTTCTAGAGGTATTATCATCCCTGATTTCAAGCTGTAATACAAAGAAATAGTAATAAAAACTGTATGGTCTTGGCATAGAAACAGACAGGTTGATCAATGGGACAGAACTGAAGACCCAGACATAAACCCAAACAATTACACATATCTGTGTTTTAACAGAGATGTAGAAAAGATACAATGGAAATCAAAAGCATCTTCAACAAACTCTCCTGGTATAACTGGATGTACATATGTAGAAGAATGTGAATAAATCCAAATATTAGACAGAACTTGTGGAATCTTATTCATGATTTGGGAGAATGATGAAAGGAGCTTGAAAGGGTAAGGCCTGCACAAAAAGAACTACAGAGTCAACTAACCTGGGGCCATGGGGCTCACAGAGACTGAAGCATCAACCAAAGAGCATACACAGGCTGGTTCTAGGCCCCCTGCACATGTAGCAGATGTGCAGCTTTGTCTTCATGTAAGTTCCCCAACTACTGGAGCAGGGGCTTTCTTTGACTCTGATGCCTGCCTTTGGATCTCATTTCTCTAATGGGCTGCCTTGTTTGTCCTCACTGGGAAAGGATGCACCTATCCATGCAGCAACTTATGTGCCAAGGTGAGTTGGCCCACATGAGACCTCCCCTTCTCTGAGGAGAAGAAGGGAAGTATTGGGGTGAGGAGTAGGTGTGGGTCGGGCACTGGGAAGAGAGGAAAGGGAGTTAAGATCAGGATGTAAATTAATTAATAATTAGTTAATGGAGTAAAAATGATTAAAATGAAAGAAAGTAAAATCCTGAGTGAGGTAACTGAGACTAGAAAGACTGGCATAGTGTATACTCACTAATATGTGGATATTAGCCTTAAAATATAATCCATAGGTGGATTGTAGGTGTTCTTCCTACAATCCACAGACCCAAACAAGCTAAATAACAAGGAGAGTGCAAAGGAGGAGGATTAAATATCACTTAGAAGGGTAAATAAAATAGACATCTGAAATAAATGGAGTGAGGGATGTGGATGAGAGAAGGTGTGGGGAGGGGAATGGGTACGGGGGATCGGGTATAGGGAGGTGGGGAGGCTTGGAGAGAGTACTGAAATCAGGGGCATGTCTGGGATGAGAAGGCTCCAGGTAGTCTATGATCCTAGCTGAGACTCCTAGCAGTGAGGTTAATGGAGCCTGAAGTGGCCAGATGGGACTTCCAATGGAAGAAGAGGTACCAACCCACACACAAAAGCTTCAGCGCAGCCAATAAATGACTGGCCCAACTTGAGTTGCATGCCATGAGAGAGCGCCCACCACAACCACTACTAATAAGATTCTGCTGTTCTTGCAGATAGGAGGCTATAATAAAGTCAACTTGAGTGTCTCCAAACATCAT
This sequence comes from Acomys russatus, assembly GCF_903995435.1. Taxonomy (NCBI): domain Eukaryota; kingdom Metazoa; phylum Chordata; class Mammalia; order Rodentia; family Muridae; genus Acomys; species Acomys russatus. The sequence goes on along the minus strand of NC_067157.1, from coordinate 320,015 downwards.
CTGATGAAAACAGATACAGAGACACACATCAAAACAATAGACAGAGCTTGGAGAATCTGATGGAAGAGTAGGAGGAAGGATTGAAAGAACCAGAGAGATCAAGAGCACCACAAGAAAGGAGACAAAATCAACTAACCTGGAACCATAAGGTCCCTCAAATATTGACCCACCAACCAGAGAACATCCACAGGATGATTCTACTCCCTCCACATATATGTAACAGATGTGCAGCTTGTTTTTCATGAAGGTCGTCTAACAGCAGGAGCAGGAGCTGCCTCTGACTCTGTTGCTTGATACTTTTCCCCTAACTGGACAGCCTTGCCTAGCCTCAATTGAAGAAGATGAGCCCAGTCCTACTTGATATCTCAAGGTAGGTTGATACCCATGGGCAGTCTACCCTTCTCTGAGGTAAAAGGAAGCAGGGCACAGGGGCAAGAGAGAGGAGATGAGAGGGAGAGACTGGGAGGAAAACTTTCCTACTGGAATGTAAAGTAAATAAATTAATGAAAAAGTAAAATTGTGATGTCTGACTAAAAAGAAAGGGAAAAGATCTTTAAAATAAAATTAAGTGGAAAAAAGTATACATTGGGCAATGATTTTCACAACTAAATTAATTATTATACCAATCACCACCACACACATTGTAGGCTAGACTCATCTAAGGAAAGAAGTGGAAATTCAGAATAATACAACAGAACTATCAGGGCTGTCCAAAGACTTGCATAGTACTTTTTTATTTTCCTAACAGTTAGACTTTCTCAGAAAGGACAGATTAAATAGTTTCTTCACTTTCAAAATAACTCTCTAAAAAGAAAAACTAGGGACACCGCCCAAAAATTGAAGGTTGACAATAATTGCTGCACCTAGAAAAAAAATGAACAAAGAAGTAACAAGAGGATTTGGGGAACTGTGAAATCATCCCACATAAACTAGATTCATATATTGCTGTGTATCATACACTACAGTAAACATTTGTGAACACTCAAAGAGTGATCAACACTAAAAATGGATCCTTCTGAGAACCATGACTACTGAATGGTTATGATGTGCCTAGTACGCTCCTATAATTACTATTTTACTTTTGTGTTAGATGTTGATAAAGGTATTAAGTGTGTGTAAACAAAGGAGTGTACTTGGAGCTTTATGAACTGACCTCTAATTTTGCATGAACCTGCAACTGTTCTAAAACTCTTTTAAAAATCCATTAAGGAATCACATATATGTAGGATTTTTCAATAACAATTTTAACAGCTCTTATGAGCCTATAGATATTTCAAAATAAAAGGTGCTCCAGAGGAATCTCCATACCTGACCTCAAACTCTACTATAAAGCAAGAGTAATTAAAACAGCATGGTACTCTCACAACAACAGGCTGGTTGATCAGTGGAATCGAATCGAAGACCCAGATATGAATCCACACACATATGGTCACTTGATTTTTGACAAAGAAGCAAAATCCATTCAATGGAAAAAGGAAAGCGGTGTTTGTCTAACTGGAGGTCTATGTGTAAAAAAATGCAACTGGACCCATATTTGTCACCTTGCACAAAACTCAAATCCAAGTAAATTAAAGACCTCAACATAAAACCAGAGACATTGTCACTTAGAAGAAAAAGTGGAGAAGAGCCTGGAACATATTGGCACAGGAGAAAACTTCCTAAACAAAACACCAAGGGCCCAGGCCTCAAAGTCAACCATTAATAAATGGGACCTCATGAGGCTGAGAAGCTTCTGTAAGGCAGGAGACACTGTCAAGAGAACAAAGCGACAGCCTACAGACTGGGAAAAGATCTTCACCAACCCTACATCTGACAAAGGTCTAATATCAAAAATATATAAAGAACTCAAAAAATTAAACACCACCAAACCAAATAACCCAATTGAGAAATGGGCCTTGGAACTAGACAGAGAATTCTCAACAGAGGAATATCAAATGGCTGAGAAACACTTAAAGAAATGCTCAACCTCCTTAGTCATCAGGGAAATGCAAATCAAAACAACTCTGAGATTCCATCTTACACCCATCAGAATGGCTAAGATCAAAAATTCAAGCGACATCATATGCTGGCGAGAATGTGCGGAGAGAGGAACATTCCTTCATTGCTGGTGGGAATGCAAACTAGTACAGCCACATGGAAATGTATCTGGTGCTATCTCAGAAAACTGGGAATAGGGCTTCCTCAAGACCCAGCTATTCCACTCCTTGGAATATACCCAGAAGATGCTCCAGCACACAACAAGAAACTTAGCTCAACCATGTTCATAGCAGCTTTATTCATAATAGCCAGAACATGGAAACAGCCTAAGTGTCCATCAGTAGAAGAGTGGATAAAGAAACTGTGGTACATATACACCATGGAATACTACTCAGCTATTAAAAACAAGGAATTACCTAAATTTGTGGATAAATGGATTGAGCTAGAAATGATCATAATGAGTGAGTTAACCCAGAAGCAGAAAGAATCAAATGGTATATACTCACTTATATCTGAATACTAGCCCAAGGGGCATGTCCCACCAAAGCCTTCACTTACCAGGAAACTGGGACAGAGGGGAGGACATTCTATTGGGACTCTTGATGAGAGAAGCATGGGAAAATAGCAAAGTAGAAGGATCCAGAGGGTCCTAGAAACCTACAAGTAGAACATTATGATAGGCAGATTTGGGCCCAGGGGTCCCGCTCAAACTAAGGCACCAGCCAAGGACAATACAGGCGGTAAACTTTAAACCCCTTTCCAGATCTAGCCAATGGTCAGAACATTCTCCACAGTTGAGTGGAGATTGGGATATGACTTTCTCACGTACTCTGGTGCCTCACATTTGACCATGTCCCCTGGAGGGGGAGACCTGGTGGCACTCAGAGGAAGGACAGCTGGTTGCCAAGAAGAGACTTGATACCCTAAGAGCATATACAGGGGGAAGTAATCCCCCTCAAGAACAGTCATAGGGGAGGGGAATAATGGAAAAATGGGGGGGGGGAGGGAAGAATGGGAGGATACAAGGGGTGAGATAACCATTGAGATTTAACAAGAATAAATTAATAAAAAATATTTTTAAAAAAGTTTTAAAACCCTTAGTATCCATACTCAAAAAATAAATTCTTCATTAAAATTTTTGCTACATTCCAAACCAATATAATGTCTACTCTTTTAACAGGACATTCATGATTTCATTTAGGCCAAACTCTGTAAAGAAACCCCTGCCCGAAGTGCCTAGGTAGATATGTCTGCGTTAGTCGGCAGCTCTGGTTATGGTGCTAGAGAACAGCCCCCAGATATTTTGATTTAATGGTTTATACGAGACAGTGGTTTCTATGGCTTTATTTCTCCAATATGAAATTGCCACTTAGCCTTCATAAAGATTTTAATGAAAAAAATTAAGAACATAATCAAATAGTCTGCAAACAAATCAGCAAAATAGTTGAATATAATGGCCTGTGGTAGGTTGACTACATTAGCCTCACATAAGAGAAATAAATAGAATTATTTCTAAACTCCCACGATATGTTGATTGAACAGGAAGATGTAACAAATTTGTTCATCCACCCCATTCACTTCTAACTTAGCTCCTCAGATACAAAATAACATGTTTTTCAATGTGAAAATGGAAGCAAGCACATAACAATTTTTCTTCCTTCATTAAATTGAGAACCTAATCATATATATTATGCAATTTGATTGCAATATATAAGAGATTTCTGAAGAAATGGAGAAAATGTGTAGGAAACTAATTGGTTTTGTTTATTTTGACCAGTTTTTCTTTAGGAAATATCTGGTCAGTTTTCTTGGTGGAACTCAATCCCATCCAACACTCTAGTTCATCTTTCTTCCCATTATGTTCTTGTCCTTAATGAAGAAAGTGCAAAAGGAAAGAAGGAAAATCAAGTGATCGAGTATATGCCCCACTGTATTTACTCACCTGATAAAAATGATAAGTATATCAGATATTAGGATAGTTGAGTGGATAATACCACACATAGTATAAAACATATGTGGCTTTATCTATATGGAAAACAGAAGGATGAAGCTAAATATTCCCACCAGGTAAATAATACATGGGAAATTAGCAAATGCAAACATTCTAAATATGTGTGAAACACAACCAACTGAATACATATTTACTTAAGAGACTCCTCATAAATCTATGTAATATTAGTATGGAACACATTAAAGGGCATTTGGTTACACATACCAAACACACAATCACTGTGAAGGAGTACTATATATATCAGCTAATGTTGGTTTTTCACCATGGAAGGTAGGACCCTCAAGAGAGGCAATTTGCATTAGTGTAGAAATAGGTGACCAAAGGACTTGATTATCTGTAGTAAGACAACAAAATTATGGACATATTTGTTCTTGGAGTCAGTAGGCAATAAGTGTAGCAACCATGAAATTATTGATAAAACATATTTAGCAAAGATAAAATAGTAATATGAATATAATGTTCCTCTCATTGACAAAACTTGGATTTTTAGTTTTCAGTGCTACATTTGTAATCAAATTAAAAAGTTATTCTCTCTTTTACTTCTTCATTCAGTCCTAAATTCATTCATTCATTCATTCAATAATGACAGTGAGAAAAAATGACAGGAATTTCTGGATGCATGAGGAAAATAAGTCTGGCATACATAGAATAGCAGGTCAGGTGGAGAAAAAGTCAGAGAGGAATGTGGAAAGGGAGTGGCATGATCAAAATAAAACTTCAAGGAATTGAGGTTGGGAAGACAAACAGAAATAAAAACTGTCTAAGCAGAGGGAACAGAAAGTTCAGTGTGGAATTATTTCCTAATGAGTGTCAGAAAAGGCAAGCACCCCAATGGGGCAAAGGTGGAAAGAGGAGGTCATAAGGTGAAGGGATCAGGCTGAGAGGCCTCACAGGGTCCCTTGAATCCTCCTTCATCTTAGTGTCACAGTGTATTGGATGTGGATAAGATTTATTTCTTTCCTGTTATGTTTTGCATTTTAAAATAATTTTTACTTAACAGAAACATTTCCTATTATGTACAATGTGCTTTAAAATACACATGAATGATGGATTTGCTAAGTCAAACTGATAAATAAATGCACATCTCACATACTTAGCATTTTTATTGTGAGGATAACTAAACCCTATTCTCAGCAATATTCAAGGATATAAGATGCACTGCTGTTGACTTTCCATGGTTTTGTAGTTTCATCTTGGCTAGATAGTATTAATAGGAAGTACCCACATATACTGTGAATGGCACATTTTCTCACCTGGACACATGTAGCAGATTTATTGTGATAAACAGGAATCTTAATATATTTTATACTTTATTAAAATTGACTTTGTCTGCACTTCCACTCCCTCTGCTGGTTATAATACTGAAAACTCTGCGCTGTGTGAATTTGTTTCAGCTACAGCTGAATAGGAACAAGGTGAAGGAATCCATGGCTATTACTAAGCTTACATCTGAAAGGGTACACCAATCTCTGATCTGACCATGATGAAGATGTGTATTCAGCTGGCTACAGAACTAAAGACATTTATTCTGTCATTTCATCTTTTTTCTTGTCTGGCAACTATCTGTACACTCTTCTTCCTGCTCTTTTTAAGGTGTTCCAGCAGATGATCAGGCTGAAATCCAAAGGTTCAGTAACTGTCTCAGCTCCAGGTCCATATATGCATTAGGACAGCAACAGGACCAGAAGTCTCATGTGGCTTAAAGAATTGCTGCCACTACATGACATAAAGAGGAATCTGCTCTGGATAGAGACAAGCAGTAAATGACAATAAAACTAGCAAAATTAATTTTGAGTCTATATTGCAAGTTTAAAGATAGAGCTATCAAGAAAATTTCATTTCAAGACGTTAGAAGTTAAAAAATGTCTATCTCTTAATAGGGTAGCTCTTTCAAAATTTTGTTTATTTGATGTTGTTTATGTTTATTTTATAACAACAATAACAGGAACAACAATAGTGCCTGTCTGTATTCTAATGAGAGAAAAAGCAGAAAGGAAGGGTGTGGATTTGGATGGGTGGGGACATGGAGAGGATCTAGGAGGAGTTGAAAGAGGGGGAATTGTTACTGGAATATATGTTATAAAAAAACTATTTTTAATAAAAATAAGAGTAAATTCTAGTTTACAGTTGTTATGATTTAGTCACTGAAGTGATTAAGTTATTACTCTAAAATTATTCTAAAATTTTGTTCTGTTAAAATTTAGCTTATTTTTAAAACTAGATTTTTTGAATTCCCAGGCCTCCCTTGGTTTCTAATGCCTTTGTTCTGAAAGATGTGGAGATGTCATTACCACTATTACAACACATGCTCCACGCTGTGTGTGTGTGTGTGTGTGTGTGTGTGTGTGTGTGTGTGTGTGTGTTCTTGGAGTCACTCAGTCCTATGCCAAACCAAACAAAAGAAACTTGGCAGTAGCTTGAGGAAAAAATCCACCAGCTTGTTTACTGTTTACTTAAGTCAAGCATTTTCTCCTCTCTTCCATTCAGTGACTAGCACCCTAGAGAAAAGCAAATCCCTTTGACACACACCACCTTTCCTGGGAAAACAAAAGAAACAAGGCATCTACCTGTTAGGGTGTGTGCTTATTTGTGGCTCTGTTTGTGTTTGTAGGAAGAATACAGGCAGAAGCCAAAGGAACTTCTGATGCTCTCCTCTGTTCTGCTTATGACATAGGAGAAGCAGGGGTGCAGCAGGTATTGATGAATGGCGGAGCAAAAGAAAACATTCTTCCTTCTTCCTTGTCTCTTATGGATGCTGGTGACTACAGGACCAAAGAAGTTTATTTTGTTATTCTGCCCTTTTCTTATATTGCAGCTATTGATATATTTTTCTCACTGCTCTTTCCAAGGAAAGTTCACTGAGGGTCTAAAACAGTGTCTTATTCTATATAGAATCTAGTTTTATCTTCTAACTAAGGTTTTAAATATGGGGTTCTGAATAAATATTTGTCGAGTGAAAACGTTGAAGATATTCATTTAAGCTGATCCCAAAGCATACAAAATGTCTGGAATTCCTTTTATCAATAATAATAACATCAATAATTATAATTGCTCTATATTTAAATGCTCATGGTTTCTTGAGTCTGTCTTAAGCATTACAGTATTATCTTTTTCTATCCAACCTAGTGAAATAGGTTATGTTATCCTAACTTCACAGAAGAGGAAAATACATCTTGAACAATCAAATTACTCACGAAATTGCCCAAGAATGTAAATAACTTATATATCTTCAATTATTGTTTTATAAAATTCCTTAACCATATAGCACAGTGATAAAGGGAAAATGATGTCTCATTTTATTATCCTGAAACTCTAACCCTTCTTTACAAAATAGATCAAGGCCCAAACACCAAAGATTTAGGATCTCCCCCAGAACCAGTACTACATGTAACTTAGGATAGGGAGAGGGTCAGAACTTTCATGGAACCTTGGAACAATGTTAACTAAAAGGATTGACATTTGAGAGTCATGTATTTGTGGTGTACATGTCCGTTTGTATGTATGTTTGCATGTTTGTAGGTCTTTGAGTGCATGCACACATGCATGTGACTGTGGTTGTCCAAAGTTGAAGTTAGGTGTCTTCCTGGATTGCCTCCTAATTTATAATAGCTTTACTCAAACAGTATCTCTTATTGAATCTAGAGTTCACCAAACACAGATTATTTTGCATTGGAAAACTCTCAACCTCTCTGCTTTTGCCTTCTAAGTGCTGATATAATAGGAACCAGCTACCCATGCACAACCATCATTTTGATTCTGAAGAATGAAACTCTGGTCCTCATATTTCAGGTTTTTAGCACTTTATCCACATAGCCATTTCCCCAGTCTCCACTGTCAAAACTTCATAGCCATAATAGTGCTTAGGAAAGGATAGTTTCATGTTTCAGGGATTCAAATATCTGGGGTTGGCCTTGAAAAGCCTTTAACTAGGTGTTCACTAGTTTAACAAAGATATCATGCTGAGAGGTTCCATTGTATAAGTAATCAGGACTCAAGGATAAGCAGGCTACCAAGATGAGACCTGATAGGCTGTAACCATATGGTGGGGGAGAAGGTCTCCTTTTGGCACAGGGTTAGGGGAGGGTCATAGTGTGAAAGAAGGAGGGAAAGAGGGAGGAATGTGAGGATACAAGTGAAGGGATAACAATTGAGATGTAATCTGAATAAAAAAAAAACCTCATAGCTCTAATGACTGAATTATTACAAGCAAGTATGACAAGGGATTTATTAGTTATGTATAGAAATACACCTGTTTAGAACACCAAATACCACCTGAGATTAGTTCCATATGTCTTCACATAGAAGAGATTTTGGCAGGTTTTTGAGAGACAAAATGAGAAGTAGGAAGTAGAAGAATTACATTAGAAGGATACCATGAGTGTTAGCCTGTGTCTATAGAATAAACATTGACTCCACCAAACTCCTAGATATTCAGTTCAGCATCCTGGGATTTATGTGTATTTTAGAAGAATTCAAGAGCAGAGTTATAAAGAGCTGTAACAGATAACCAGACATTATCTCTCCAGAAAGGTATACAACTAAAGACAAAATGTCTATTTAAAGACATAGTAGGAAACTAATGATTTTTGGTAGGATGGATACTATTAGTTAATAGAATTAGCAATCTCTGCCCTAGCCCTAACTTCCCAATAGAAAAAAAAAAAAGCACACACACATATCTTCTGAATGACAGAATTACTGCAGTGCCACAGGGAAACTGTTCTCCTGAATCCCATATTGTTAACTGTAAAGCTAGAAAACAAAATTGTAAAAGCCTGTCCTGGTCCTTAAGAATAACCTTTTGGACAAAAAGACAGGTTAACTGCTGACAACATGAAGACTACCTCATAGAAGGTGATGAGCATCAAAGAACCTCCTTATGGAGATGGTCTTAAATGGAGCAAACCAGCCACTGGGCAAAATGTTTTCGTTTTGGCCACTGACAGACTTCTGCCTAAAAATGGGCAAGCTTGGGTGCAGGTAGCGTCGAAAGCCAAACTCTGCCAAGACAGGGTAGGCAAGTCCTCAATAGTTCCTGCCTCCCAAATATGTCTGTCAGATATATTGGGCCAGAAGTCTGAAGATGATACTCCAACATTACAGAGAGTTATGGGTGATTGTTCAGGCAGTCAACTGTCTCTGTCATTTTTCCATTTTGGAAGTTGTTAACTTGCACTTTCAGTTTACTCAGGTAATTAAGTTTTACTCCTGCTCAATTATCTGATGGGGTGGAAGACCAGATAGGTTAGTTTTACAATTAAGCTCAGTTGTTTAGGGGTTAAGATATTTTTAGGTATAGATGGATGTTTTAAGTTGCTAGAGATGTGATATGATAGATAATAATTTTCATCCAGAATCTTAGACTCACTAAGATAGGAAATCTGTTTTTGTTAAGGGTGCCAAATAGCCAAAACACTATGAATGTAACATTTATACAATTCTTGATTGTTTTGTGGTTTTTCTTGCTGTACGTAGTTTATTTTATTTACGTGTAACAATATAAATATATACATATGTAAAAGAAATATAATAATTAAAAAAAAGATAATCAGAAATAATCCCAAAACCTTTATGTAAATTGGATGGAAAACCAAGATGCAAAACCAGCTCTGCCAAGCTAACTCCAAGGACATAGGATCCAGAAAGTGGTTCTTGCAAAGGAGGGGGGAAGAGAGGGGGCAGAGGGAGGAAGCAGAAAAGCAACCATCCAGCTTCTCTTTCAAGTAGATTGTTAATTAAATTTACTAAACAAATGTCAGAGTCATTAAAAAAAAGAATAACCTTTGATCCCGTTACCCTTAGGAGGTAGAACACAAAAAATTTACAGATTTTTATACACTTTATTTTTATTTGTTTAGAATTTCATAGAGTATTATATTTACATCCGTTCTTTCTTCCACTGTTCTCTTTAATTCCTCCTCTGTATCCTCCATCCCTACTTCTTCTCAAATTAAAACCTCAAAAATAGTTTTAGTAGCAATTTTCATTCAGTGATTGAAGTGCATTGAGGTCATAAAAGTCTAGAAAAACCTATTATTGAATATTTAAACTAAGTATTAGTAAAACTTCCCAATAAAACTCCTGTGTATTTATTTATTTTTTTTTGTTCTCATAAAAGTACTATGGAACATATCTATGAGGTTGTAACTGCTCCAAGGTATTTTCTGGAGAGATTTTATGTAAACTTGGTGTGTGATGGTTATTAGTATAAGTTCTTAAAAGAAAAAGACTACTTGCTACATGTTTAATGTCAAATAGCTAATATAAATAATATAAAGATTGCTGTGTGAATTTCTATTAGTATATGTGAGGTTCAGTTTTCTTTCATAATTATATTTAAAATACACAAATCTATTGACACAAGAATACACTACTTTCTTGGCTCTCTAGCAAGGCAAAGGGCTTGTCTATATTCTTGACATTGTGTTTACTTAAATGAGTTTATCTAAAGGGAAAGAGCAAGGCTGCAGGCAGTTTAGAACAATGTTGTAATTGTCACTAATTAAGTCCTCTCAGCTGTGTCTATATTGGAGCAACTATTTACCTGCCGTGTACATACTCAGCTGTAGGGATATTCATTAAAAGTTCCTGCACTTAATACCTTATACTTTAAAACTATGGCAAGCAGTTCCCCAAGCAGGCTATGAATTCAGCCAACAACTCCTCAGCTGTGACTCTGTAGATCTGGTTTAGTACTGGAATCCTACTTTCACTACCATAGTGAGTTAATTTTTGCCACCATGAGTAACATCCTTAAATATTCTTTGCTTTAGTTGCTATGCTTCTTAGAAGACAAGGAAAACTAGACCAATGTTCATCTAACTCTAATGTGCATATTAATCTCAAGCATCATATTAATTTCAACTTTGGATGTTAGAGCTTTGCAGTGAGTCTGGAATCTTCCCAGAAGTATATTCAAGTCTATAAATTAAATGCCTAGGAGATAGCTGGTTTCTGGTGAGCTCAGAACTTTGATATTTCTCTCATAAGGCCTTTGCTTGCAGAATAGGCTTTATAATAGGTCATGTCCTAAGATCACAATCCAGTGATTTTTTGTTGTCATGTCATAATCATATTTACACTGGTGAACAAGATAATGGATGAGTGTTTAAATTCAGCTGTTGAACTATTTTATAAGGTTTTAAAGCTCACATGTGTACAATAAACATAACTGGAGGAATTAAATAGCTATAACGTATGTTTATGAAGTTACTATGAAATACTAATTAGCAAGGAAAAAACAAAACAAAACAAAAAACATTTTTTCACTAACACTATCAGTTCAGAACTTTGAAGGACTATGTGAAGTATTATTAATGTCATTTTTGTTCATTGATATAAATTTGTTTTTGAGTATAAAATGAGCTTTCAAGTATTTATTTGTAAACTGTTTGGTTTTTTAATGTTTTAATTTTAATTTTATTAATTTACTCAGATTACAACTCAATTGTTATCCCATCACTTTTATCCTTCCATTCCTCTGTCTCTCCTACTTTCACCCTATTCCCCTCCCCTAGGTCTATGAGTGAGGGGGACCTCCTCTCCCACTATATGGGCATAGGCTATCAAGTCTCATCTTGGTAGCCTGCTTATTCTTTCTTTGAGTGCCACCAGGCCTCCCCACTAAGGGGAGGTTGTCAAATATGGAGCACCAGAGTTCATGTGAGAGTCAGTGAAGAATGTCCAGTCCATTGGGTAGATCAGAGTAGGGGTTTGATGTTTACTATGGTATTTGTTTTCATGGCTTGATTTTCCTCCTTATATTCCAGAATTCTAGACACCCACTTAAAAAATGATCTAGGTTTACCTTCTGGCTACACCCCATCCCCAATTCTCAAGGATCAAATTAAATCAAAACCTTAAAAGAAAAATCTTGCTTTTAGAGCCTCCTTATTTAGTTCAGTTGTACAGTAACTTTTGTGAATAGCAGAAATACACTCACAGAATTCTGAGGGGGTTATTTTAGTATCTATACTTAAGTTCAAAATTAGTTTGACTGGTTCATATTCTTAGCATTTTTATACCTTAAATGACATACATGCTCATTTTTGTCTCATTGTACCAATTGTTAAAGCAATAGCACATAACATTTTAACCAAAATCAATTTATTTCCAATTTTCCTTTACGGGAGCAAATACAGCCTGAGCAAACCTAAAAAAATGTCAGTTGTTTCTAATGTTCAAAGCATAACACAAAGGATAGAAGAAAGGATTTATGTAGCTAATGCATTCATGATTGAACTGTTTGTACATTAAATATTATATTTGGATATAAATTAACTTAAGCTCTTGAAATTTATAGATGAATTTAAAATGTAAATCTACTCAGAGAAGGCTATTTATCTCATTCGTTTGTATGGTAATTGATAGCTCATAATGAAATAATCTGATGCACAGAGTCCAGCTAAATTAGCCTGCCAGCAGTGTACAATCTTGAAGTGACTTCACATTATCATTAGAGCTTCTCTAATTTCTAAAACAAAATTAATGCAATTAGTGATCAAATCAATACATATTGATCATGAGTTTCTTCAATATGGCATGAAAGTGTCAGGTCAAAAGAAAGGGCTTTTTAAGATTATAGAATTAATATAGAAATTGAAGTAGTGAAAAGAAAACCAGAATTGTGCAATGTTCCAATTTGCTGTTATTCATATATGAAAGTAACAATTTCATTGTTGTTCGGGTGATATTCATAATGATGTGCTAAAACCCCACCCCTTCCCTCCAGCACATCAATGTGCCATTCGTTGTTCATATAGATTTTTCTCTCCTTAAGTATCCAAAAGCACTTTTCTTCCCCATGGTGTGGAATTTCAGACGACTAATCACGCAAAAAAGCATTTCTTTCTTTTCAGATGCAAATGTAAGCAAGATTTGAAGAAGAGCAAGTATTTCCATGGCCTAGTCATAATATCTGTCTGAGAGGGGGATGGTCTCTGGCTGAATATATGCAGGAAGGGCTTGGAGCCTGGAATGAAAAATCAAAACACATTTGTGGAAGTGAAGGGACTACTGCTTTTTTACATACTAATCAGCTTATTTCTGTGTGAAATAAAATGATACTTCTGAGAAACATGAAGAGGACGTAGGAATTGGCATGTACCTTGCTCCCAATCAAACCAATTGCAAGGTGTAGTTCAGCTGGCTTCTGCTGACATTCACATACATAAGGACACTTAAGATGGATTGCCCGAACTGCTCAAATCCTTGCTCTAAGAGTCAGCCGAGCATGTATATCTCTGAGACTTTTCTGAGTAAACTCAGAAAATATCTTATCGTAAGCCAAGTCTGCTTTAATCTGTGGAGAGAAAGGATCCCAAGCCAACCACAAGACTCTGTGTGTGTGTGTGTGTGAGTGTGTGAGTGTGTGTGTGTGTGTGTGTGTGTGTGTGTGTGTGTGTGTGTGTGTGTGTGAGGGTTTGCAGTCACAGCCATCCAATTTGCCTCCACATCTCAAGGACATGTTAGACCAGGGGCCACATTTCCTATATCATTCAGTTCTGCATTTCAAGAAGCTTTAATACATACGAATAGATTGCCTATCTGACTCTGATAAATTGCAATTGCTTTCTTTAAAAAGGAAAAAGTAATGAAGGTTTTCTTGTAATTTCCACACCATGTGAACATAAATAAAGGTTTTCATGGAGTTTATAAGCTGTTGCTACACAAAAGAAAAACAAAGAGTGATGAGGGTAGGTTTTATTTGTGTGTGTGTGTGGGGGGGGTCCTGTTTAGTTGTGAGTGCTCTCAGGTTTGTTTGAAAGATAGACATTGTCCACCAATGCTATTGCTGGTATTTCTGGTAAGCTAGCCTGGCATGCAATGCCATAACTAGAACCACGGATTTTAAATTAGAGTAGGTTGTTGGTGAAAACAATACAAAAGATACAAATGCATTTTCTGTACAATTTTAAAATTCTCTGAAGGGTTTAGAATATATGTTTAGAGGTCCTTTTCTATTAGGACTTTGCCCTAATGTAGTTCACCTGTCACATGATGGTTGAAAAAGGATTCCAGGAGTAATTTGAAGAAAGACTTCAACTTGATCAATTTGTGGAAAACTCACTGTACACATTAGTATAATGAAATTTTTGGTAAATCCTTATAGTAAAAATATCAATAAACATTATTCTTTTAAATTTTATTGACTTTAATTTTTTCTTTATTTTTTGAATTTTATACAGCTATATAATTAAGTATAATCATATCTACCCTTCATTTTTTTCCTCATTCCATTGTTGACTGGAAGAATCCATGATCATAAGAAGCTGAGGACTCTTCTTAGATATGTATTTCTCTTTCTCCATTCCCATTTCTCAACTCATCTTTTCCAAATGTCTCCTCTCACTGAATTGCTTTCCTGGAGAATGGGATATATCTGTTTGTTGGCAGCATTGGTTTGGAGGTAGTGTTTTCCCAAGAGATACTTTCCATAAGACAGTTCAGACACTGTTCTTCATTCAAGGCATTGTAGTGAGTACTTGTGCTTATCAGGGTCAAAAATCAGAGGCATCTGAATTTCTGGATTTTCACCCTGCTCCTGTAAAACTCTAGAAGGCCAGGCTTTGCTGTTAAGGACCAAGATCTGAGAGTGTCCTCTTTAGAAGCTGAGAGTGGTGCTAATTTTGTCTTACTCTATGTTTGAAATTACTTCCTGTAGACATGCTATACAAACTGATTCCAAAAGTTATAGGAATAATTTCAATAAAGCTGGGGCATAAGGAAATGGAAACCACATGTATTATTGTTTTCTAGAGGCTTCTTGGAAGGTCCTGTATGAATGAAATGCTGCCTTATTTACTTTTTGCAGCTGTTTTGCACATTCTTGTGACTCTGATCACGACAGAGTTGTTTGCCCCTCTGTCAGGAACTAGGCAAGTGGTGAAGGACAGACCAATCTTATCTGTCTTATCTTATTTACTTTTTCATATCAGGTAGATACCGTAAAGGATAGGTGTGTGGAGACTGGTCTCTTTTCCCAGAGTGCAACTGTGAATAAAGGTTTTTGGACTCCAACAGGCATAGTTCAAGTTTCCAGAGAATGGAGACCTGAAGAATTCAGGTAACCTCTCTGGTTTTGAATTTCTTCAATCTTAAAATATAAATAATTGTACTATTTTATAAGATTATTCTGAGAATTAATGAGATAATTGTAATACATTTAGAATAATACCTGCTACACAGTATGTATGGCTATTAATCTTATTTTGGTAATATACAATACTTCTCTAAACCTCTACTTCATAAATACAAATGCAGAAGTATAGGTGAAAACTGTTGGAAATGTCCAGTCCAGTGCCCGGAACACACTGCTCAATGGAGAGCTCCTAGGTTACACATACAGCATATTGGCGTCTGTGAAAGTTTTAAGTAATCTAAGAGGAGACAAATGGGCCTCTCATTATGATCTCTATTTATTGCATATCCAGTGTGGCATGGAATTGTTTTTCTACTCCTACTTCTTGTGTTGCATGAAGGGTTTGGGACACATGCTTGTGAGTACACATGTAAATGGTTTTCCCTCCAGCCCTCTACTCAGAAGCATTATAGTGTACATAAGAAATGAAATCGTAGCTGTATCTTCAAGTAGGATATGGGAAAAGAGGTCTATTCTAAATGGTACTGAAATGCCAAGTGAACACAAATTTATGAATGCTTATTTATGGTGGTAGTTATTTCTCCTTGTACACCCCAGAGAGCTACTTTCAATTGTTAATTGGAACTTCTAAGCCATTTTTATTTACAAAGTGTTTTACAGTCATTGGTATTGATGCCTTATAATTCCCCCCTGATTTAGGTGTCAGGATGAAGCTTTGACAGGGCTGCCCTCTCAGAAAGCTGGGACACAACAGTGGATAAATTTGCTCACCCCATCATATATAGCAGTCTGGGTCCCTATTTGCTTCTCCATGTGCTCAGGTGGCAGTTACACACTGGATTCCTGGACAAAGAATCTTTCAGGGAAGGATACAGAATCCATTTAGCAATTCTTTCCTTAGGTCTGTCTGCTCTCCTTGAAAAAGGAATTATTCTTGTAGAAGTAGGACTTTTGGTCCACTTATTTTGTTTTTTAAAGAGGTAAGACAAATAGCTGCCTGTTTATTGTTAAATTTGTAGTGCCAGCCATGACAAGCATAAGGAGAGTAACACTTTTCTCAGCAGGGTGCTTATCTGTTTTACTAGTTCAGGAGGACTTGATTGATGTGAAAGACCAAGGTCTCAGTAAAGATAATTTAGCCATTTCCATACAGTTTATGCTTGTGTTAGTTGTATCCTGCAGGGTAGTCCCAGGGGGTGACTTCCTTGACCTTCCTTCTAAAAGGTAACGCAGGGAGATTCTTCTAGGAACCAGCGCCTAACAAGACTAATGATGCCTTCCATGCCTATTACCATTCTGAGCCCAGAAAGAAGGTTTTAGAGATGCAGAACCACATTCCTCCCTTGATGTTTTCATGATCTATTAGGTGTTATGTGGCAGATAAATTAATCATTAAAAACTTACTGTTTAGTCTTTACAAATAATAATCAGGTGTACTTTGATTATTTTTATCTCAATCATATTTTTTCCGTAACTAAACAAATAATACATAACAGCCTGTTTTACTGACAAATGAGCATAGACTAGAAAAAAAAAAAAGGACCCTTTCTTTTCCTCCAGCATCCCCTGCTCCTTGTTTATATTTTTGAAAAGTTGTTGTGATTACAATAAATATTAAACTCAGTAATAGTTGAGGGCAGCCAGGATCCCTTTTTTGTTTGGCTTTCTGGTAAGCATGAAACATTTTTTACTATTTGATTTATTTCACCCATTCATTGCTGCACTAAAAGTATTCAAAAGTCCTGATCCACAGCCCTGTCTTACATCTTGTGTGTGTTAGCAGATTCTGTGATGCACTGAATTATGTTGCATGTCATCACTCTGAAATGTGGTGGGTTAACTTCCAAGTGTCCTTTTTTGTCACATTAGCAATCTCCAGAAATAACATTTTTTAAAGTCCCAAAGGAAGAAAATACCAAGAAATAATGTCACTACAACAAAGGAGAACATAGTACACTAGAACTGGGTTACTGTATTTGTCTCATCACCTTCTATAAGAACAGTTCTTACATACATCTGGGCAAACTTTGGATAATAGGCATTATTTATATTGCTGTTAAATTCAGAAACTGTATTACAAATATGGTGACAAAGAAGCATTAGAAAGAAAACTGAAGGTGGGAAGGAAGAAAGCAGGAAGAGAACAAGGGAAAAACTGATGGACTGAAGGAAAGAGAAAGAAGTTTGGTTGGAATCCTCCAGATTGCTAACTGCAGCAATACACCTTGTTTGGTAATAATTGCATGTTTTGTTCTATTTTTTGTTTTAATCAGAAATCTATTGGAGAAAATAACAATTTTAATACTTCAATTAAAATATTTAGCTTAAAAATAACTTTTGAAGACAGGTTATTTGCATTTAATTTTCAAGATATTATAGAACTACTACAATGCCAGGATCAAAACACAAGTATCATTTAGAAGGGGAATTAAGTGAAAAATTTTTTTTCTGGTTTGTTATATTTATTATTTCTATATAAAAAGTCTCTATTCACTTTGAATTCTGAGCATTTGTTGATAACATCTATGTTTTACTTTTCTAAGTTTATATAGAATAGTTTTAATTGGAAATAAACTTAACTCATAAAAATGCTTTCCTGAACCGCTGACTATATCTATGGAATTGTAATACCTCAGGAATGCAGATGATACATTTTTAAATTATAGGATTATGTGCTTTGTAGAGGAAGTAACAGTTGCTATGATAATGCCTAAAATGTATCAAACATTTATTGTGTATCAAGCATCTTATTAAGTATGTCTTAAGTGTGTTGACTTCCTTGATTACCATGTAATATTCTAGTAGATTGATTTATTTTCCTTCTTACTAGTAAGAAAGCAAAGCTAAGAGATAAAGTTGCACAACAGCATATGGTTAGTGAAGGACAGAATAATAATGAGGAAACAAAATACGTTCTTATATAATAAATGACAGAAAAATCTCAATGGTACATGCTCTTCTCACGTTTCTTGGAAAGGCTGGTATTTTATAGTTATGAAACTATGGTCCACAGAAGTTAAATGATTTGTCCAAACTCTCAAAGAAAGTCAATGGCATATGAAGAAAGTTCTTGAAACCTACCATTCTACTTAAAATGAACTAGTTTGGCAATTTACCTTGGGTTACAGTATTGCCAGAAATGAATGAATCCTATGAAGAGAGAGAGAAGGGAGAGCGAGAGAGAGAGAGAGAGAGAGAGAGAGAGAGAGAGAGAGAGAGAGAGAGAGAGAGAGAGAGAGAGAGAGAGAGAGAGGGAGGGAGAATGATTAAATAAAACTAAACAGTACCTATCCACAAATCCAGCTTTACAGAAGGTACTAGAAGGAAAACTCCATCCCAAAGGGTCAAGCTACAACCAAAACTACCCAGGAAATAGATAACTATCCCATGGCAAAAAACACACTACACAAACGCTCGACTGGAACAACATCAAAATTAAGACTCTTAACAGTCACTGGTCATTAATATCTCTCAACATCAATGGCCTCAATTCTCCAATAAAAAGACACAGACTAACTGAGTGGGTACATAAAAAAGATCCAACATTCTTCTGCATTCAAGAAACACATCTCACCCATAATGAAAGGCATTACCTTAGGGTAAAAGGTTGGAAAAAAATATTCCAAGCAAATGGTCACAATAAGCAAGCAGGTGTAGCCATTTTAGTATCGAACAAAATAGACTTTCAACCAAAATTAATCAAAAGGGATGAGGAAGGATACCTCATACTCATCAAAGGTAAAGTCAACCAAGATGACATCACAATTCTGAACATCTATGCTCCCAATACAAGGGCACCCACATTTATGAAAGATCTCCTAAAAAAGCTTAAACCACACATCAATCCCCACACAATAATAGTGGGAGACTTCAACACCCCACTCTCACTGAAGGATAAGTCATTGAACAGAAACTAAGCAGAGAAATAACATCATTAACCACTACCATGGGTCAAATGGATCTAACAGATATCTATAGAACCTTTCACCCAAACAAGAAAGATCTTTTCAATTTAATGTGGGCAACATTTGAAAGTAAGAAGTATACACTGCACACACAATGTTTTTCTTCTGTATCATTTTAAAGTATTTATTTTTGTTATTTTTAATTATATATATGGGGTAAAGGTATGTGTACATTAGTACAGGTGTCCTTAGAAGCTAAAGGTATCAGATCCCTGGGAACTGGAGGTGCAAAGGGATGTGATCAACATGATATTGATGCAGGGAACTGAACTCAGGTTCCCTAACTGTTGAGCCAGGTCTCTAGACCCATTGGCATACTTTTATATCTCTGACCAATATTTTACTCATGTTTTTGCTATCATATCCAGTAATTTGAACTCAAGTTCAGATTGTTAAAATGAACACTGGATTTCTCTCTCTCTCTCTCTCTCTCTCTCTCTCTCTCTCTCTCTCTCTCTCTCTTTCTCTCTCTCTCTCTGTATTTCTTTTTCTCTCTGTCTCTGTCTCTTTCTCTTGTTTTTCCCCTCCCAGAGTGCATTTGTGTGTGTTTGCATGTGTGCATGTTATTATGTTATGCACATGGATGTGAAGGCTGTGAACAACCTGAGGTCTTCCTCAGATGTTGTATACCTTCTTATTCTGAGACAAAGTCTCTCACTGGTTAACAACTTACCAAGTAGACAAGTTGACTGACCAGTGAGCTTAAAGAGTCAACTTGCCTCCAATACTCAGGATTACAGGTCTATACAGATGGATGACTTACTTAATGGGTCCCAAGGACCAGACTTTGGGCTCTCATGCTTGTAAGGCAAACACTTCAGTAACTGAGCTATATCCTCATACCAGGTGGTGGTCTTTTAAGTATGGCAGCATTTTGGGAGTAAATAATTCCATGTAAAAGGGATTTTAAACATTTTCAATTCAAATGATGCAGACATACAATTTCTATGCCAATTTATAA